>NC_143531.1:5464867-5587367 GCF_031878675.1 Megascapheus bottae
CCCTGATTACCTTGTAGCATGAATGAAAAGGCCGCCTAACTGGGGTCTCATGTTCCATGCTTTCTGTAGCCCATCCCCTCTGCGGGACAGCCAGTACAAATCAACACACACACCACACACTCACACACACACACACACACACACACACACACACACCTACATGAGACTTCTTCACTACCTTTTCAAAGAACTCCAGTGACTGCTGCATGATTCCAACTCTGCACTCTGGCCTGTGAGATCCCACACTGTCTGCCTTTCTGATGTCCTCACATCTCCGACTTGCTCATCCCGTGTGCTTTACACTTGTGCTGATCACTCTTATGGCCGGAGTTGTTCCACAAATGGGGTCATCTGCCTTTAGACGGGACCCTTGTAGTTTTGATAGGTTCTCTCTTTCAGATCTTTGTTCACAGGTTCCAGATTTCTACACCCAACGTTATCAAATCAGCCCAGCCCTTGGGCCCAGATTTACCTTTTAGCTCATCTAGTCCTTCTTTCTTTCACTGACCCTTGCTTTTTTTTTCATTACAGCCTTTTCTTTTGGTTTTTGCCAGTTCTGAGGCTTGAACTCAGGACTTGGGCACTATCCTGAGCTTTTTCAAGGTTAGTGCTCTGCTGCTTGATCCAAAATACCACTTCCAACTTTTTTTCCCTGTGTATGTGGTACTAAGGAATCAAACCCGGGGCTTCCTGCATGCTAGGCAAGTACTCTACCACTAGCCCACACCCCTGGCCCCTATTCTAGCTTCCTTATCTCTAAGATTATTTGATTTTTCATTTGTGTGTTTATGGTCCACCTCCTATTAAAGATGAGATGTATGTTGGCAGCAAACTCTGTGTGTGTGTGTGTGTGTGTGTGTGTGTGTGACTACAATATCACCAATCCCCTGAAAAATGCCTGCCACTGAGTAGATATTAGTGAATACTTTCTGAGTGACTGACCCCAAATAGTCTCATTTTTCCCCCTATGGTTTTATAACTTGCAAGTCTTCCACAGAATTCATTTTACTCATATTAGAATTCTTTCTGAAGTAGTGCTCAAATGTTTTCTCTCATTGCATGATGTGTTCATAATTTTTTTTAAAAAAATAGATGAGGAAAAAAGTTTCTATTTATTCAGGGACTACTGCAATTTAGGCAATTTACTTAGATTGTTATTCTCATGGACGATGAGCTGTGAAATAGTTAAGGTTTCCACCTTAAAGAGATGGGTCAAGAAAATATGTTGTATATCCATACACAATGGAATTCTACTCACTCAGTAGAAAGAAGGATTTTTCCTTATTTGCAAAGAAATAGAAATTAGGTTAAGTCATGCCCAGAGAGACAAGGGTTACATATTTTCTCTAGAATTAATTCATAAATATATAAATACTTTGGGTGATAGGCGAGTGTACACAAATGTATTACCCGAAATGGAGTCGATTTGGGGGAGAAGTCAAACAATGTAATTTCTTAGGAAGGCTAGCTGGAAGTTCAACAAAATAAACACCAGGAAATGAGTACTTGAAAGGGGTCAGATGGGGTCAAGGGGAGGGAGATGGAAGAATGAAGAAAGAGAGTGGAGAGAGAGGCAGTCAAGGATTCAATGCCTATTCTACAAAATGAAGAAGAGGAAGAGAAGGAGTGGGCTGAGTGGAACCGGTGAGAATACTGACATTGACCAAGACTCACTGTATTCATAAATGGCTTTGTTAATGGGCAACTCTTTTGTATCATTACTTAAAGCTAATTTTTAAAAAAGAAAACAACTCCTGACAAGTCAGTCTGGGGTGGGGGGAGTAAGAAGCTTTAGGAACCCCAAGTGGCACACATCTTCTTTGTGAAACGATAGTAGCACACAAATTAATGACAAAAACGAAAAAACTGTGAGAATAATTTTTAAAATAGGAATAAATATGGACAAATAACTATGTGATCATATCAAACTAAGTATGGTAACACTTAAAAATCATCACCCAGCGTGCTATCAGTATTTCCCCTATTAGGGAAATAGGGAAACCCCAATATTGGGGTTCAACCCAATGTTGGGGTTCACCCCAATTTGAAACTGTAATTTTTCTTGCTGTTTCATTAATAATAAACACATCAAAGTAATATTTGACTTAAAATGATCTTCCTCTCTTTCTCTCTCTTTGTCCCTTCAGAATCTAATTTCTTGGCCTCCTATTTGTTATTTGGAACTCTTTCCTGCTTCTGGAGTCTCTCTTGTAAGGGTTCTAACTGATGGGTTCCCGAGAGCTCAGAAATACTTCATCAGAATGACCCAGGATGCTGTCCCTGCACAGTACTGAGGCATCCAATGAATGTGGTCACTGGTGCAGACTTTCTGCTTCACATACAACCAACCCTCCTCCTCTCCACAGTCCCTCCTCCTTCCCCTCCTCCTCCCCCTTCCTCCTCCTCCTTGCTTTCTTTTCCTCCTCCTTCTTTTATTGGTTGTGGGACCCGATCTCTGTGACTGGGCACTGTCCCCGAGTTCTTCAGCTCCAGGTTAGTGCTCTACCACTTTGAGCCACAACATCACTTCTAATTTTCTTGTGGTAAACTGAAGATGAGAATCTCACAGACTTTCCTGCCTGGACTGGCTTTGAAGCATGGTCTTCAGATCTCAGCCTCCTGAGTAGCTAGGATTATGGGTATGAGCCACTGGCACCCAGCTATAGTGTTCTTAAATGGTTAAAAATAAGTTAAAATCAGAACTCTTCAAGCATCAGGTGGAAGGGACTCACTATATGTATATGTATATGTGTGTGTGTGTGTGTTTTATATACATATATATGTTTTATATGCACATATATGTATGTTATACATACATACACATGTAATTATATGCACATATATGTTATATGTCTGCATGTACATATATGATATGTAATTAGATATTTTGCTACAACATACTTTCTACAGAGCAAGGCAATAAAACTCAGCCCTTCACATGCGGCCACACTATCAAACGTAGCAGATTTCAATCACTATTTCCTCAAATGTGCATTTCTACTACCTGTGCTAGAACCTTCTAGGTGTGTTGGCCTCCCTTGAGTTGACCTAGGAAAAATCTGTCTGTGTATAGTTCCATCCCAAAGCATGCTTTTGAATGATGGCTTCTCTGTGGTTTGGAAATTCATGAAAATCATGACTCCTAGAGATGGAATTAAATACCTCTAAATATCACTAGGTGAAAATTTTTTATGAGATACAATCAGTGCCAGAGTCTTGGACTGTTTCTTTTGCAAGTCTTGTGCATGCTGTGTTTGGTTCATTTACAAATCGCAAGTCAATTTCTCACCGGTGATGTTGGTGCCGTCTATGTCTTAGACTTGTCAACAATAAAAGTGCAGTTATGAACATTTGGATGTGTCACATGTGAGTGACTTGAAAGTCTTGTTTAAATTCAGGAAGGATTTTGCTCCTTAGAAGCTTTCAGTTACAACAGAGCTTGTCTGAAATGTGTCAATGGTTTGAAAACAAAGATGTGCAGTGAATCACCCTCCTCTTCTCGCCTTCCTCAGACGAGGCTGCATTGACATTGTGTCAGTTGGTAAGTACTGAGTGTTGAACAAGTGTTTCCCAGGCCTCTCCTGAGGCTCCGAGCTACCTAGGGGGCTGCGGAGGAGCTCCCTGACATTAGCATCCATTTGAGACAGACCCCATTTGAGGAATGAGGACTTTTTCATGAACAATAAACAGATGCTTTTTTTTTCTCTGAAAATAGCGATTGAGCATTAATTAGTTCTTGTAAAGTTCCGAGTGACAACATCATTGGAGATCTAGTTCCAGCAAGAATGAAAAATACTATTTTTCTTTCTCTATTATTCGTTTGTCCTTTAGTCACCACAACGACAGTGTCACCATATCAGGAAAGCAACAGCAGAGTCTGTTTCTATTGTTTCTTTTTATTCCTTTTAATGTTTAATGCTTTTCTAGATCAGATTAGAAGAGCATGCAAAAATCCTTTGAATATTAACATAAGCTATTTTGTCAAAGCAATTACATTGGAGTTAAAATGTGTTTTCATTATAATGCCTTCTTTTCCCTGAAAATATTATCAAATAATGTTGTTTAAATGTTACAGAAAATTACCCCAAAAGCTATTTTTTTAAATGCATCAGGAATTCAAGTCTGGCAGGATGAAAGTATTATCTATTCTGATGACACAATTCTAACTCTTGAACAGTTAATTAGTAAAACCATTCAACTTATTTATTCTGAGTATCAAAAGATGTATATGTAAATTCAAATGCCTTCGTAGGATTCCTACAGGAGAAATGGCATGACTATGTGTGTAGTTTTATATAGATTATTTAATCTGAGGTGAGGAATAATTAATTTGTTGGTATTCATTTGAGTACCACACCATTCATTCTCTTAATGAGCTAACTTAATTTCTACATGTAAAAATTTTCATTTTTTTGAAATCCAATTCTATTCAGCATACATATATATATATATATATTCAGAGAAAAAATACAGACAGGTAATTATATAAAAAAATGAGGATACACATATGAGGATGAGAAAAGAAGTATTTTTATAGTCATCTAGACACCAGGGAATCAAAGGAGAGGCACAGAAGGTGAAAGGATAAACAGATGGAACTCTTGTTTTAGGTTGGGACAAGTGAAGACACAGATCAAAGATGGAATCAAAACCAGGGTATGGGAGCTCAGGTGGACACAGGACGACAGGACACACCAAAGAGAACATAACAAAAGTAGAGTGACCACAGTGACCGGCATTTACTTTGTTAGTCCCTATAAAATTTCTTTTAATGTTACCTTTTAACAAGCCTCACAAGAAATGTAAGTCTACAATCATAACTAAAGTAATGCCTGGCTGGCAAACATCCCCCTGCCTCTAGACAGTAATCTTCTAGATAGCTATATTTCTTTTTTTCTTTCTTTTTTTGCCAGTCCTGGGCTTGAGCTCAGGGCCTGAGCACTGTCCTTGGACTTTCTCAAGGTTAGAGCTCTACCACTTGAGCCTCAGCACCACTTCCGGCTTTTTTCTATGTATGTGGTACCAAGGAATAGAACCCGGGTCTTCATGCATGCTAGGTAAGCACTTTAACCACTAGGCCAAATCCTGGCCCCAAAGATAGCTACATTTCTTTTCCTAAAGGAAAAGGTTATTTGTTTTCTCATGTTGGCCTTTAGAAGGCTAAGATGGTTAGTAATTGGTGTAATTTTCCAGTTGAGTCATGACTTTGGGAGCTAAATTAGTATTTGATCATATGTGTGTGTATATAATATACTTACATATACATATATACATACATCTTCATACATACCTGTATAAATAAAACCGAAGTTTTATATATGTATATATATATATTATCAAAGATACATTTTCCAGTCAGGAGAAGTTTTTCTGTGATAGGAATTGCTTGTATAAATTCTTGAAGAAGATGCCTGAGAAACGTATAATATCACTCCCATTTCCCGGGCTAAGACAATCACAATAGTTCCTGAACCTATGGATATGGCCTTTTTGAAATATGATTAAGGAACTGATATCGAATTACGGTTCCTTAAAAGCAGAGGTCCTTTTCCAGATCTGGTTTGAGAGCTGCTCAGGAGTGGAGAGAAAGGGCTTTTAAAGAGGCACAGAGGCATGCCAGGAAAGGAATGTAGACAGACTGCAGAGCACAGGGCGAGGCAATGAGCCTTCAGCACCTGGTTTCATAATGTCTTTTATACTGCTGATTCAAGATTTATTTTGTACTTCAGTCTCTAGTTCTGTTGTACCAGATAGCCGATAGAAATTTAAGGACAAAAAATTGTTTGAGCTATCAATAATGTTTCTCAGAGATTAAGTGACACTATTTCACAATTTCTCTCCTATTTTGTTTGTGTGTCTCTGGAAAAAATAGAAAATACCTGTATTAAAGATCTTAGAACATCATATGGACTTTTAAATCTGAATGTACTCAGAAGGAAAAAGTTAAATTACCTGCATGATGATGGGTTATCTCTGTGTAAATTAATTACACAAGGGTGTTTCACTGTGATGTTTACACACACACACATACACACACACACATATACATACACATTATTCTTTTTTCTTAAATCTACTACCTAAGTCTTGTCCTTATACCATGTTAATTTATCCCAAACTGCCAAGCTTGTGCTAGTTACTAGAATTGCAGGCAAAAGGACTAGAAGAATCTACCATCTAGGAAGATGAGCTTGTGAAGTCAAACCTTAAAAGTTTAGCTTAGTCAACACATTGTTCTTGACTCCACTCCATTTGAAGAAGTGATTGACACCATTCTTTTGTTGTTGTTTACATTTCCATGTAAATCTAAAGTGAACATTCTGAGGAGACCCAGAAAATCCTCAGCATGTTTCGGGATATCATGTGCTACAGTAGAGTGGAGGGGAGGGATTGTGCACTCATAATACACTGTACTAGGGAAAAGCTCCGATTCTAGAGCCAGGAGAACCTGCATTTTGAATCTTAGTAGCACCATCTTCCTAGCCATAGTCTTTGTTGCACAGCATTCTAGTGGAAAATTAAGTGATGGGGAAAGAAAAACACTTACTGTCATCTGTGCACTCAATAAATGTCACTTATCTGGGGGCTAACTGTATCATTTACAAATCCAACAGTACAGACTGTCAGCACAGAAATGTAAAAGAATTTGCATTTACATTTTCTAATTTTAGAATCAACATTCATAGAAAGAAACTCTTAATTACTGCAAGTACTTAACCCAGGAACAGGCACAGAGTAAAAAAAAATTCTCCTTGAGGTTTTTTTTTTACTTTCTTTTATGAAGATATATCCTCCATATCCATCTATGTATCTTCTCAAATTTTTATCATGGCTCTTTGAAAAAGCAAATGTGCATAGACAACTCCCAGTAATGAACCTTAAATCCTCATTCAGAAATTTCCACCTCAGTTCTCCTAGTCCAGCCAGTGAGACAATGAGTGAGTGAATAGATGCTGGCTTTGTCATGTTTGACCAGCATCCAATGCACCGAGCTTTAAGAAGAGCAACCACTCACCAAATATTGTTTCTACATTGTGTTTCTGCTGTAGCAGCATTTTTGCCTTGTAAACATGATTTACAACCCATTCTTTTAGAATGTCATTGCATAACAAATGACTACTTAACAGTAATGAAGATGCATTCTGCCTCACCCTGCAACAACACATTTAATAACCTGTATTAAGAAGGAATAGATTAGAGTTGGAATGCTAGAGCCAGCCTGTAATCATAGCTAGTTTGGAGTCAGACATGGGGGATGGAAAGTAGAAGTCAGTCCAGGCCAAAGGAATGCAAGAAACTCCTTTTCAACCAATGCCTGACTGTCTCAACCAACCTGCAATGGTTGCACTCCTGTTGTTACCAAGAGGAACAAGAGGGCACACAAGTTGGAAGGATAGCAGCCTACGTGGTGCCTGAAAATAAAGGCAGACCAAAAATAACACAATGCAAAAAGAGGCTGATTCAAGTGGAAGAGCACCTGATTCGGAAGCAGGAGCCACTGAATTCAATCCCTAGTACTACCAGAAAGCAGATTATAGATACGAGTACATTCTTTCTTTAATAAATGGTTTACTTGTTGTACTTCGTTACATAACACACCTGAAAAAAGGAATCCCTAATCAAATAGTTTCTAGAACACCGGCTATTTGTCAGGTGATATTGAATGTATCACAATCATATTCGATACTATGTTGCTTCAAAGAAAACACTAGGTGGTCCACTAAAGCAATAAGGAAGAGTACAAAATAATACATATATATATTCATAGGAACACTCACAAGTTATTTAACTTTGGCAGTTATAAAACAATTAGGGACCAGTGGACTTGAAGACAGTTTTTTACTACAGATGTTTAGGTGATTGCAAAGGAGTCTCAGTTCTCTCAGTATGAGAAGAAACGTTTGCACATGAAGGAACTGTAAAGCCAACATTTAAAGTCACCAAAGCACTTTCTTACAGAGGAAGGTAAATAAAGACTGCATTAGTGAACAGATTCTAAGTATATTCTATAGGATATACTGCTGGAAGAATGAAATTAATTTCTTTACAAATAAATAGTACGTTTCTAGGTGCTGAGGACAGACATTTGAGTGAGGTAAACAGATGAGACTACAACTATCCTGATGAGGATTACATTTTAGGAAAGTCACATACCAAAGACAGGAGGAGAATGTAGGCTTGGGGAGATGAAAGATGATGTGAAAAGATGAGCTTTAATGGTTACGTGGGTCAGGCTGCAAGTCACCCCAGGTTCTGAGCAGAGGACGGTTGTCATTTTGATGGTGTTTTAAGCATTATTATGGATTGTCTAGTCAGTCAATTCCTCAGTGCTAGCACTCTACCACTTAAACCTCAAGGCTAGCTCTCTACCACTTGAACCATAGCTCCACGTCCTGCTGTTTGTTGATGAACTGGAAATAAGAATCTCATGAACTTTTCTGCCTTGCCTGGGGTTCAGTATGGATCCTCAGACCTCAACTTCCTGGGTAGTTTGGATTATAGGTATGAGCCATCAGCACCCGTCAACCTTATGATGTTTGATATTCCTTTCCTCACTTTAGTTTAGGCAATCCCTAACTAACGCTAGAACTATCTGAGTCGTGAACACCCTTAAGTCCTGGGAAAACCAGGATTTCCGTCACCTTTACACAAGACTACTCTCCAATAACTGTTTTAATAGGAAAATGTCTCCACAGCATAGTCCATCTTCTCTTACTTTTCCTATTGACCTACTGGCTCATTCTCGAACTTACTGCAGCTGGGTTCCATTAGTGCCTACACATGGGGTGTACAAGAGTTGTGGATGCTTTCGGACTTCCGACAAAGGAGAGGCCAGCCCTCTTCTGCTGGTCGATTGTCCACTGCTCATCACATTCTCTGAAGCTCCTTGCCCATAAATCATCCCCAGCCATACACTTTCCCAGTCTCCGGCTATGCCTCAAAACTCCTATTCATGGACTTTCTCCCTCTATTTGTTTTCTGAAAGGTGATTTTCCCCCAGATTTTATACTTGGTCATCTCCTCTTATTGCTCTATAAATCCTCTCTCTGGCTGATTTCACACAGTTCCAGGCTGTGAAGTGTTCCCTGCAGTACGACGTCTTTGAAATCTATACGTCTTACCCATGTTTGTAAGTCAACACCTGTGAAATACCTGCACGTCCCTTCTGCACTTCAATAAAGCTGAGGCTTTTATTATAACCTATCATGGCCTTCATTGTGGTCTTTTTCCTCCTTGTGGTTGGAATTGGCCATTGTTCACTTGTGCTGCAAATGCAAATGTCATCTCCATTCATTCTCTTTCATCTCCATAACCAGTTGTTAAGCTGCTCTGTTCTAACTCCTAGACAATGCTATATACCCCTTATTTCTTCATTCCTACGCCTGTGTCCTAATTTCAAGCCCTTGCTGTCTTTTGTCTAAATCACAACCATCACAACATTCTAGCTCTTCCCTGAATCCTTAATAGTGTTGGTGGATTTAGCAGAGTCAGTTTACCACAGACTATGTTACCACAGGAAACATAGTGTTTTGTGGACACCTATGTCTTACTGCGTCACAAGCTACCTGACTGTTTACCTACCTCACAAAACAGTGGATTCATGAAGGGGCCAGCTTTATCCTTGCATCCCAGTGCCTGGCTCTGTGCCTGGCATATACTCAAACCACAGCAAATACTGAACAAACTACGTACTGAACAGGTGTATTTCTATGACTTGTCTCTCCTGTCTACTTTCCTAAAGGATGAGAATGTGGTTTATGATGTGTGTGTGTGTGTGTGTGTGTGTGTGTGTGTGTGTGTGCGTGCGTGATATAGAAACATACTGCATAAGCTGGGTGCTGTGGCTTATGCCTGTAATCCTAGCTCTCAAGGAGGCTGATATCTGAGAATCGCAGTTCAAAGCCAGCCTGGGCACTAACGTCCGTGAGATTCTTATCTTCAATTAACCACTAGAAAACCAGAAGTGGCTCTGTGGCTCAAGGGGTAGGGTGGTAGCCTTGAGCTGAAGAGCTCAGGGACAGCACCCAGGCCCAAAGTTCAAGCCCCACAACCAGAAAGAAAGAAAGAAAGAAAGAAAGAAAGAAAGAAAGAAAGAAAGAAAGAAAGAAAGAAAGAAAGAAAGAAAGAATATATACACACCTGTGTATGTATATACATATGCATATATATGCATATGCTCAAGTACTGTACATATAGCACTAAGGACATAACTAGGTCAGAAGGAAGGAAGGAAGAAAGGAAGGAAGGAAGGAAGGAACAAAGGAAGGAAGGAAGGAAGGAAGGAAGGAAGGAAGGAAGGAAGGAAGGAGAGTTTGA
This sequence comes from Megascapheus bottae, assembly GCF_031878675.1. NCBI lineage: Eukaryota > Metazoa > Chordata > Mammalia > Rodentia > Geomyidae > Megascapheus > Megascapheus bottae. The sequence goes on from NC_143531.1 coordinate 5,475,185, forward strand.
TATTCTCAGGCAAAACTTTGCAGTTTGAGATTCAGTCACAGATGCAATTTAGAAGTAGTCTTAAAACTGAAATAATTGAAAACATGTTTTTAGACCCTCTAGGCAGTTTAGAAAATGGCTTCCTATCAAAATATGAGCATTTCATACAGTATAGATGCTATATTCGCCTATTTCTCTTGAATGTGAGTACTAAGCCTTTAACCTTTTGTAACCCTACAAAACAACAAAACCATTAGAGCACCAAAGCCCGCCCCCCCCCTCTTGGAATGAGTTTAAATAGTAATCCGGTTGCCTTGCATTCATTCTTTTCCTGCCTCAGACTTGCAAGTGCTAGGGATTTCAGGCATGCATTCCACAGCCAGCTCCAAAGGTATTTCTTATTTCGAGCTGGGAATAGGGCTTAATGGCAGAGTGTTTGCCTAGTGTGCATGAAGCTCTGAGTTCAATTCTGCGGTACCACTTACACAGGAAAAGGTAAAAAAAAAAAAAGAAAGAGAAAAGGTATTTCTTACTTTGTCTGACAGGGGACACAGAGGATTCAAACTAAGATTTGCCTAGAATATTATAAAAAATATCATAACAAACATATCTGAAACCAATAAACGTTTTCTAACAGAAATTATATATAGCCTGGCACCAGTGGCTCACACCTATAATCCTAACTACTCAGGACACTGAGTTCTGAGGGTCATGGTTCAAAGCCAGCCCGGTGCAAGTGTCGTGAGACTCTAATCTCTAATTAACCACCAGAAAACCGGAAGTGGTGCTGTGGCTTAGTGGTAGAGTACTAGCATTGAGCTGAAGAGCTCACGGACAGTACCTAGACCCAGAGCTCAAGCCTCATGACTGACAAAAGAAAAAAATAAAGAATTATATAAACACATATTCAACTATGGATGTATATACATAAGTACATATATATATAAACATACATATATACATATACATATTCATGTACATATACATTCTTGTACATACATATATGTACGTACAAACACAAATATATACCTAGAATACATTTTTTTCATCACAGTCCTTTGAAATGGAAAAGTTGGAAGGGATCAATATGTTGTTTGTAATTCTAAATATATAATGAATGCTCAAACTACTCTGAATTTAGCTGTACTTTCAAAAATAAAGTACAAAAGATGTACTGAAAATTTAAGTAGAGCTTTATTTATTAGTTAATTTCAATTGAGCTAAAATCATGCCAGGAATGTTGATGTTTTCTTTCTTACACACTAAGCAACACTAAATGGTCCTTCTGGTGTTCTTAGCTTAGCTAACTGTTCAGTGAACATTTGTATTATTTACCAGATATTTAGGGGTAGGATAAAAGAGACATAGTTTCAAGATGATTTTTTTTTGCGCATCTGATTTAGTTAGATTTTCTTGAACTAAATGTCAGAACTCTAGAGAATAAAACCATGTTTCAAAATCCTTTCACTTTTTATGAGAAATCAGTACTTACACAGAGATAAAATCTAGTGGCATTTAGAATGGGAAACTATGACAAACATAGACAACTTTTACTCTCATTAATACTAAGTAGCTAGTTGTTTATATAACAACCCATCGATAATATTAACACACTACCATTAAATAATAGTTTGCAGTTTAAGGGAATGGATTTTATACAATAAACAAATGTAATGAGATTTAAATACAGTTCAACATGTTCATAATGTAGCACAAATGAGCACTCAATATGTGAATAAATATGCTCAATTTTCAAAAATACAAGAGAGCTGGGCCCCAGTGGCTTATGCTTGTAACCCTAGGTACTCAGGAAGCTGAGATCTGAGGATTATGGTTCAAAGCCAGCCAAAATAGGAAAGTTTATGAGATTCTTACTTTAAACAGCGAAAGCTAGAAGTGGATCTATGGCTCAAATGGTAGATGCACAAACTCAGGGACAATGCCAAAGCCTTGAGTTCAAGCCTCAGCACAGTTACACTCTATCTATCTATCTATCTATCTATCTATCTATCTATCTATCTATCTATCTATCTACAACAGAGATATACACCAGACTTCCAAAAATATCTGAATGAGAGCTGCAATTCCTGAACATATCTTATGAGAGCTGCAATTCCTGAACATTCATGACAGTCTTTATTTTCAATAAAATACATTTCACTTAAATGGACTAAGACTTGGATTCATGTTTTTCTAAATGAGATGGCACTTAGAAGGGATTGAAACAAATGGTTTTTACTTGTAGATGTGAATAACTACAGAAAACCATTTCAAGATGCTGTCAGAGTCTTTTAGAACAATATTCAGTTACCTAGATCTAGAGGGAAATACATTTCTTGAGTGATCTGTGTTCAGAGGTATGGTGGCCAATTTTCCCAGGTTGTCCTACAACTCCCTAATAAGATACAAATCCAGTCCTAGCTCCCTAGTGAGAGATGAGATGAGCTTTAGATAAAGCCTTACCCAAAAAAGCTTTAGAACTCTTACCTTCACATCATTGGTGTTCATCCTCGTTCCCTCCTTCCCTACAAAGATGTCATCAATGTCCACCAGAATGTACCTATCCAAGGACAGAGCCAGCCTCTTCCCGGACAGGAAGGAGATGGCATCGATGAAGATCAACTTGTGAAGCCAGAAGTTCAAGTTGTTGCCAAAAAGAACTCTCTGAATCCCATCGTGGAGTCCCAGGTCCTGAATGATAGTTGCATAGAAAGCACCTTTAGACATGGGAGGAGAAGTGTTCTCTGGAGTCTTTACTTTGGCAAATATTACTGGTTGGTAGGCTGAGTGATTAATCTGAAAAACTGTCCAGTCGGTTCCAGGTAAAGAACCTTTGTCAAGCTTGGAAGATTTGGTCATACGAAGCAATGGAGAATGAGGGTTAATACAGTAATCTTTTATTGCAAGGTTTCCATAGAGAGAGAGGGGGAAACCTTTCCACTGAACGCTCTGAAGTCCCTTCTCACTAGATTTTTGGAATCCAATGACACCCACACCATATTCCAAACAGTATTTATCTAAAAGGCTTCGATTCCAAGAGTCCATATGTATATACTTTAAAATATTCTCGTAGATAATGAGAATATATTTGCCTTTTGCTTTGTCCGTAAGAGCTGGGAGGTCCGCTTTTCCAGGAGCAATTTCAATGTGATATTGAAATCTGGTAGATTCTAGAATCATGATGATGTCTTGACCCAGAGATGAGTACTGGCTCTCCACAAACACCAGGACTACGGGCTCTGTCTTCGAGGCATCCAGAAGCTTCGACGTCTTCACACTCATTAGCCTGTCGGGAAGGTGTGGAAGATCGCCACAGTCCACTTCTGAAGCCATCTCAGACAGTTCACTGTCCTGTTTGTAGCCGCTGTACAGGTAGTACGCGGAAATAATAATACTCACCATGCAAAAGGTGGCAAGGAGGAGGACGGTCCTTTGAAAGTGCCGGTGAAGCTTCATGACAAAGCTCATGCTGGGCAAGCCCTCTTTGATTATCTCACCAGGAGCACCCCAAGAAGTCACAGCGAAGATGGCTGTCTCTGTGACTCTCACAGTCTCAGTCATGAGTTCATGTCACCATTGCAGCACATCTGTATGGCTGCATCAGGATTCACGGGAAATAGAGCCTGAAAAAGAGAATAATTGGATGCAATATGAACTATACAGTCCAGAGCATTAAAATGAGCAAACATAAGAAAATGAGTGACTAGAAGTAAAAGTGACAGACTAGCCAGTGGATGAGCTGGTGTGAGGTGTGAAAACTTCCCTATCTGGGTGAAGATGTTGGGGGGGAGAGGAGATGGCATAAGACGAAGTGTTCCACAGAATAGTTTCTGTCCTTAGTATAGAAAAATAACAGGACTGAGAAGTCTCGCATCAAAGGCCATAGGTAATAATCCAGACCTGACACCACACATGGGACCCCTATGTAATGGCTTCTTGTCATTCAGATACACAAGATGTAGTGCATGTTCAAGCTACACATGTGTAATTACATGTACTGAAAATTCATAAAAGTTTGGACTTGTTGCATGCATGCCTACAATTAATTCCTGAGGCCATTGTAAATGCGACATATTCTGTCATGTGTGTATACATTTCAAATTCATCGGAGAAACAACCCTACAAGAATTAGTTTCATTAGAAAAAACCCTCTTAGAATGCACATATGGTCTACAGTTCAGTTGATCACCTCAGAATTGTATACTGAGATATACAATGATCTAGATAGTTGGGTTTTTCAAAATTTGGAACTGTCATGTGGTGAGATTGCAAGTAAGATTTTGCATCCCACTCTAGCATGAACTTGAATCTTGGTCTACCTACTTTTCTTTTCTTTTTCCTTTTTGGGGAAATGAACTCAGGACCTAAGCTCTGTCCCTGAGCTTTTCTGCTCAAGGCTAGAGCTCTACCACATTGAGTCACAGTTACACTTCTGGTTTTCTGGTGGATAATTGAAGCCAAGAGTCTCATGGACTTTCTTGCCAGAGCTAGCTTTGAACTATGATCCTCAGATCTCAGGCTCCTGACTAGTTAGAATTACAAGCGTGAGCAATAGGCCCCTGGCTAGGTCTGCCTAGCTTCCCGTATCTGCTGGACACTACGGTATCTAGCTTTCCTCCATGGAAACAGAATCTCATGAACTCTTCCGCCTGTACAGGTCCACAAACGTCAATTACAGTTGCTCACATAGCTTGCAACGACAGGCTGGGCCACTGTGCCCAACCATGGTTGGAGAAGGGGTCTTGTAAATTTGCTGTCAAGATTGGACTTTGGTCCATCGTCTTCTTGTTCTCAGTCTCCCAAGTAGTTAGGATTATTAGTATGAGTACCACACCCAGTTATAAATGTGTTTTAAAATCAGAAAAGAAATATTGACAGATTTGGAGAAACACCTTGCTAGGTAATATAGCAAGTCCTTTGCAAGTTTTAGCAGCCTTTCAGAGTTTAGTAATATTGAAAAGTAAGGGGGAAAAGGCACACACATTTTCTATAGCAAAAGTTTAGAAGACTTTGATCTGGCCATTTTGCAGAGATACATCATAGCTTATTGAAATTAAGAAAATTGTTGTTCTATAGGAGACAAGCTAACGGATAGATAGATGAAAAGAAGTGGTGAAAAACATTGCATTTTAATGGTTATCATGAGCTCAGAATTGGCTGCATCTCTTTTTTTTCTGTCATGGGGCTTGAACTCAGAGCCTGGACACTGCCCTAGAGATTTCTCAAGGCTAGTGCTCTACCACCTGAGTCAAAGCACCAGTCCTGTTTTTTTTCTGTGTATGTGGTACTGAGGAATCTCACCCTGGGCTTTGTGCATGCTAGGCAAGCACTCTACCACTAGGTCAGGCTCCTGGCCCGGCACCTCTACTTTTTAATTGTGCCAGTTTAGTTTTGGAACTCTTCAAATAAAATGTTATCATAAATGATAACAAAGAACTCTAGAGTCAAAAGTTATATATGTATATTTTGATTAATACAATACATGCTTATCTTTATGAGTAATACATTGTGATAATAACTATAGAATATTTATGACACTTATTCTGTAAAGTATACATTATAGTATATTCATTCAAATACTTAGGTCACCTATATGATTCATTCATATCCTATGGGATAGTTATCTATTGTTTTAATTTTTTGCCATTTCTGGAGCTTGAACTTGGGTTTCTCAAGGGTAGAGCCACATCACCACTTGAGCCACATTACCACTTCTTGTTTTTACTATGTATGTGGTACCAAGGAATCGAACCCTAGTCTTCATGCATGCTAGGCAAGCACTCTACCATTCTGCCGAATAGTTATTTTTGAAATCCAAGTTCAAATCAGGTGCTGATGGCTCACACCTGTAATTCTTACAAGGTTGGGCTCTGAGGATCTCAATTCAAAGCCAGTCTTGGGAAAAATTCGTTGTGACTCTTGAGCCAGTAATGGCCCAAGTAGTAGATCACAAGCCTTGTGCAAAAACCCCAAAAAACCAAAACAACAACAACAAAAAGCCTAAGGGAGAGCACTAAGGCTTAGAGCTCAAACTCCAATGCCAACACAATCAATCAAATAATCAAATCAATCCACTATAGTGCACTATAGTACAGTTCTCTGTTTTAAATTTTTAAGCAGAGACAGTGATGACAATGGTAATTTGAGGTTGTGGTTCAAAGATAAATGACTCTAATGATGATGAAAGAAAGAGAGTGTGGTAAGTAAAAAAATCTGTGCAAAGCTGTAGAGAGATAGGATTTGGGCAGACAGACCCTTAAGGAGTCAAACAGACATGGGATTTTGGAAAGGTAATGAAGGAAGGAGAGGGTACCAAATTTGGCAAGGGACATGAATGAAGTAGAAAGGCTGAAAGAAAATATCACAAATGAATTTGAGTATATACTGTCAACCAAGATTAGGTGCTATCTGAGGGCACAGAACTTGATGGCTGTAAAATACATAGGGATGCCTTATACATCCCTATTTTTGAACAAAGCATGGTAGGAGAAAGATTTTGGAGAGTTAGAATTAACCAGTTACAAGCTGGACACTGGTAGCTCACACCTGTAATCCTAGGTATACATGAGGCTGAGATCTGAGAATCTCGGTTCAAAGCCAGTTTAGGCATGCAAGTCTCTTATCTCCAAGTAACCACCAGAAAACTGAAAGTGATGCTTGGTTCAAAGTGGTAGAGGGCTAGCCTGGAACCGAGGAGCTCAGAGCCCAGGCCCAGAGTTCAAACCCCATAACCAACCAAAAAAAAAAAAAAGACTTAACCAGTTACTAGAGGATATCTGTGTGAAGCCTTAGGGGCTTGAAATGAACCAGACAATGCAGGCTGGCTTCTCACAAATACAATATCATCCTAGAAAAGGGAACACATGTTAGAAAGTGTCTGAGGAGCACTTCTGGTAGTATGCTATGGAATGTGTACATATAGCACTGCTCTGCCTGAGAAAATGTCACCCAGTGACTTGACATACCCCCAAGTGAGCCTAACACAAAAACCATATTCTCCTTTCCTGAAACATGCTGATTATAAGTTTAGGTTATTTTAAGTGTAACTCCCAAGAAATTCCATGGAGTTTTCCTGGTTAACTGTAGTCATTTCATTTTGATAAGAGATTGCATCTTAGAGTTAGATCCATGTCCACAAACATGATATTCTAGAATATAATGGAAGGACAGAAAAATCTCACACCTTCCCATGTCTCTGGTTACACTTTTAGCTGTGAGCTGTTTTTGACTGGATGTAAAATATATTGCCACATTTTGCATTTTTTTTGATAACAGCATTTCACAGTTGGTTCCCATTATCAGAAGTGGCAGACAGGAAAGTTACATAATTCCTATCTATAAAATGAGGTGGGTAGCCAGAAGAAGTTGCTATTGCTATTTAGAAACAATATTAGGGGCCCATCCAAGTTACCTTTTCCACTGAGTATAAATACTGAAGGGCATGTCTTTTCTAGTAAACTCTGCAAGACTCTTTGTGATACCAAAAATAATTCTGCTGTGTATCCCTGAGGACAAAAGGTCTTCTAATGTATTTAACTACATGAAGTTTGGAGAAGCTAGGAATTCATGGACCATGACAAACCTATAGCTAACATTATATTTAATGGTGAAAACCATTCCTCTAAAATTAGAAATGAGACAAGGATGTCCACTTTCTCCACTCTTCTTCAGTGTGGTACTGGAATTCCTAGCAAGAACAATAAGGCAAGAGACAAACATAAAGGGGATTTCAATAGGGAAAGAAAGAAAACTCTCCTTCTTTGCAGATGAGGTGATCCTGTCTTTAAAGATTCCCATAGATTCTTCTCGCAAGTTACTTGAGCCGATCCAAAACTCTGGCAAAGTAGCAGGGTATAAAATCAACCCATGAAAAATCAATAGTTTTTCTTTATACAAACAATGAGAAGAGAAGACTGACAAAAATAATTAAATCAGATTTAAGAACATGGAAATACTTTCCATGCTCCTGGATTGGAAGGAATGACCTTGTGAAAATGGCAATACTGCCAAAAGCTATCTACAAAGTCAGTGCAAATCGATCAAAATCCCAACAAAATTTTTCAATGACATAGAAGAAATAATCCCAAAATTCATATGGAATAATAGAAAGCCCTGAATAGCAGTCAATCCTTAGCAGGAAGAACAGTGTTGGAGAAATATCAATTCCAAACTTCTCACTCTACTGCAAAGCCATAATAATAAAAACAGGTTGATACTGGCACAAGAACAGGCCTGAGGACCAATGAAATAGAAGACCCAGAAATGAATCCACAGACCTATAGCTACCTAATATTTGATTAGGGGACCAAAAACACAGGATGGAAGAAAGATAGCCTCTTCAATAAAGGGCACGGCAGAATTGGCTATACATGGGCAGAAAACTGAAGTTAAATCCTTATATATCACCCTGCACCAGAATCAATTCCAAATAATTTAAAGATCTTGATGTAAGGCTAGATACCCTGAAAATATTATAAGAAGAGATAGGGAAAACACTAAGGTTCCTTGGGACAGGTCTAAAATTCCCAAGTAAAGATCTAGAATGAGAACAACCCAAAGAAAGACTGGATAAATGGGATGGCATCAAACTGAAGTTTCTGCATGGCAAAGGACATAGCCAGCAAGATAAATAGAAGCCCACAGGGTGGGAGAAGATCTTTACTAGCTATGCATCACATAAGGACCTCATATCTAAAATATACTTGGAGCTCAAAAATTGAAACACCCCAGAAACTTATCCTCAAAGAAACAACAACACAATTAATAAATGGCCTACAGACTTAGAGACTTCTCAGAAGAAGAAGTAAGAATGACCAATAGACACAGAAAGAAACATCTCTGGCCATGAAAGAAATGCAAATCAAAGTAACACTGAGATTCCGCCTCACTCCAGTTAGAATGGCCATCAGCAAGAAAACTAACAATAGCAGATAGGGGCAGGAATGTGGCCAAAAGAGAATACTACTACACTGTTGGTGGGAGTGTAAACTTGTTCAACCACTCTGGAAAGCAGTATGAAGGATCCTCAAAACACTAAACACAGAGCTCCCCTATAACCCAGCACTCCCATTCCTGGGCATTTACCCAAATGAGCATAAACCAGGACGAACTAAAGCTACCAGCACATACATGTTCATTTCAGCATTGTTTATCATAGCTAAGATATGGAATCAACTCAGATGCCCCTCAGTGGAAGAATGGATCAAGGTAAATGTGGTATGGATACACAATGGAATTCTACTCTTCCATCAGAAAGAGTATTGCACATTTGAAAGGAAATGGAAAACGGTGAAAAAAATATTTTAAGTGAAGTAAGCCAGACCCAAAGAAACAGGTTGCATGTTTTCCTTCATGTGTCGTTATTAGAATGTGCTTATAAATCTACAAGTAAACTCAATGAATGGTAAAAGATATGAAATTACACTTGGACATGATAAACTAAACAGGACTTTAAACATTCACACAGTGAGACCAGAGGAGGATGTTTTTAGGAGAGGATCATAAAGGCTCAATAGCTATATGCACATGATCCAATAAAATGATGTTTATGGAAATGAACTCCAAGTAATAGACACAAGAGGTTTTCTTTTTGATTTACTTTTTGTGTTTTCTCCCCTTTTATTGCTGTTTTTTTTAATTTCAGTACTTTTTTGTCTTGTATGTAAATCTACTTTAACTGCACATCTCACCTGGCCTTGGCCAATGCACAATTTATGCCTAACCCAAGAACAGTTACTTCCCCTTTCTCTGCTGCGCTCCACTCTTCCTGCAGGGCACAGCAGGGTAACAGAAGGTAGAAAGGACAGACTTCCATGCCCTGCTTCTCGATGCGAAAATTAGGCTTGTCCCTACAATTCTGCTGTGAACCTTCCTCTAACTTTCCAAACCCAGAAAGATTCACGATTTCTACATGATCATGAAAAACGCCTCTCCTTGATACATATTGCCAAAATTATAATTAAAATATTGCCTACACTTATCTTTCCTGTTGTATTGAAGGTTCTAAAATGGTTATCAGTGGTTCTTTTGCTTATATTGCCAGGTAGGGACAATTGGCATTGTATACCAATAACGACACAAGGTTGTCATTGTGATGATAGCCATCCAAAATGTGCTGGATTTAGTAGTGTCTGTTTTATTGAATACTAAGTTAATAAAATCCTAGCAGCCCACCACGTGATAAATATAAAATATATATGGTTAATATACATTTTCACTCACAAAAATATTTACCAATAAGTCATGCTCTGGCTAGCTATCAGATAGCAGATAGTTATTGAACAACTCTTGGAGCTTTGTGCTATACTCAGTGCTGAGGACTTTGCAGACAGAATGTAAGCAAGGATTTTTGTTCTCCTTCACAGGGACAGACTGCTCTGAGAGAACCAGACTCTGAGATCAAGGCCAACACCATGGCACACGCAACAAATTATGATGAGTGTAAAACTATCACAGAAGACAGAAGCATGTCAATAATGCTCAGGGAATCCAGGAGAAATTTTAAAAGCCATGAAGCAGAGGTGGACAAAGGTATAGTGGGCCGGGCATTGGTGTAAGAAAGAAGAAAGCATGCCAGGCAAAATCTTGGTCCAGATTGAAGAAATAAAATGTTTACAATGTACTTCCTTGAGGCTAAGAATAAACTATTGATAAAAGACTGTGTGCTGGGATAACATTCAAGTAGTAATTATTTGAATGACTACTGAAGAAGATGGTAAAGTTCAAAGTCAACAACTTGAAAATAGAAAGCACTGGATATTTGGATTTGGGACATTGGATTTGACACTAGAGAGACAAAAGAATTCATGTGTATAGCATCTAAAAGGGACAGGTCATGGTAAAATGGATCAAAAATCCATGGCACGTAGTTGAGAGTGAAGACGTACATAGCACTGGGCTAGGCCTGGCAAACGTGGTGCTGGAATGTTGTGCATGGGAGGAGGTGAGTGCAGATGTGAAGTGATGATCAGAGAGAATGGAAATGAAGAAACAGAAATCACAGTTGGGGAAAGCAGGATTGGTGAGGACTCGAAAATAAAGATGCCAGTGACAGGAACAGAAAACGAGCCATTGATGCCCAGCTGAGATGCAGGAAGGTACAATAACTACATGGTACACAGTGAGAGTGAAATCACATTGCTCTATGCAGTCATTGAATGATGACATGTATATTCATAAAAATCTTTCTAGCCCATGGTCACGTGCAAGCTTCCACATGCTGCACAAATCCAGTCTCTCCAGAGAAGCCTTTCCTGACCTACTCTTCCCTTTCTCCAGGTTTGTCTTTATAACAAATCATACTAAGCATTGTTGTATTTGTTTAAGATCCCTCCTTTCTCTTCTTCCTTCTCTTGTTATTAGACTGAAATTTCCCAGGGTACAGGATTCTTGTTATTTCCCAGTAACTTTTTCAAATAAGAAACAGTAAAGATATTAAAAATGTACAGAAAATGTGGCATATATATATATATATATACACAATGCAATTCTACATAGCCAACAGACAAGATACAATAATGGCATTTGCAGGGAAATGGATGAATCTAGAGCCAATCATGTTGAGCAAGACAAGTCAAGACCAAAGGAACAAAAGGCACATGGTATCCTTAATATGTGGCTATTAGATCCAAACAGTACAAGAGCTAGGACTCAATATTTGCATACCCAATGCTATGGACATGCTATTGGAAATATAAACACAACTACATAGACATAAAAAATCTATACAGACATAACGTTTTATTACACAGATTAATATGTATCTGACATACAAACCCTCAGCCTAATTTTAATTATGTTATAAAATCTAAGTGCCTGTGATTGTATATAGAGATTCCCTTCTTGAATATTTGTTTGTTAAATATGTCATTTGAAATATGATGTAAAAAATCAATGTTAATAAATTCTTTAAAAAACAACTAACACATCAATAGATAAAACCACTTCCTTGTAGGGTGCCCGTGTTTGCGAAGTGTTCCTCACAACGATTTGTGGAAAACTGTGAACTTTTGCCCAATCAGGAGGTCCTCAGAATAAGAGAAGCGCCAGCACCCTGGTCGACATGTCAGAGTTCTCCAGGACTCAGATGTGTTGACCAGAGGGGCGGCATTGGCAGCTCTGGTTGACTTCTCCCTGTCCAACTTCAAATGAAAAAGATATGCTGAATTACCATGACATTCTATAATGAATTTAGAAACTCAACATACCACCTAGGCAGGGATTCTTGAGTAAAGGAACTGGAAAGTTGGACCATTTGTGAACATCACTTCATCAGAATTTTCTGTAAGTCACACTGACAGGACAGGAAATAAGGCAGAGTAACAGTGTCACTGCTAAACACTTAACCTGGAGCCTCTTGAGGCTAAGCAACTTGTTTAAGACGTCACAGCTGGTCTGGGTTGAACTGAACCTTGAATACTAATAGGTTACATCAAGGACACCATATATAATTGGAAACACAATAGGAAGCAGACACTGGGGGTGGTGGCCTTTTCTCACATAGAAGTGTGAGCACTGTGGGGTCTAATTTATTGAGTTTTAATGAAGATTCTGTGATAAAGTAATAAAATCTCCACCCGGTATCAGTGGCTCATGACTGTAATCCTAGCAACTCAGGGGGCTGAGATCTGAGGATCGAAGTTCAAAGCCAGCCAGCCCAGGCAAGAAAGAACAGAACATTCTTATCTTCAACAAACCACCAAAAATCTGACAATGGAAGTGTGGTGAAAGTGGTAGAATCTAGCCTTGAGCAAAAGATCAGGGACAGCTCTCAGTCAAGCGCACCCCTCTGCCAGGACACACACACACACACAATCTCTAGGAACAGTGTCTGACACATAGAATGGGTGGACATCACTTAACAATGATCACTGAGCTCATTACAGAGAAAATCCCCATGACTACTGACAGAAATCTACTCAGGGTTCTTAATGAGTGGGACCATTATTTAAGCTTAATTGGACTCACAGAAAAGCCCATCCTTGGTGCAAGGCAGGAAGGCCAAGTGAGTCTCCATCTTATAAATGAGAAGAGTAATCTCTCTCGGTGCCCTCATCAGCCTCATATCCTTGGATATCTTCTTATCCCTTCTTTATTTCTTGTATGAGGCACACATTCCTGCTTGTCATTACCATCTTCTCTCCAGTAAATTCCAAAGGTAATTCAGAACACCATCTAAGCTCTAGGATTTCCATGTGAGCTGTCAACTTCACAGAACAGAAATGACAAGTCACACATGCTGCAGCCTCTCTTGTGATCTGCCAGCCAGTTTGGTGTCAACTGCAACAATGCCAAGAGTGAAACCCACCCTATCCAAGATGGAATTTATGAATTTTGCCTCTTACACCATCTTCATCTCCCCATAATCACTTTACAGTTCAACTTTGACACCTTTTAACTCAGCCTTGCTTATCCAAATCAATCCAAGTTCTCTCGTTTCTCTTTTGCCAAACTCACTCTATCAGGACACATCTGCTTTTATTTAGGCAACATTACTCATTGGAACAACTACACAGCTAACCTCACCATAAATGTTCTTTACTTTTCTCCATGCACCATTAAAGTAGAGCTCAGATTTCTTTCCTCCCCGATGAAAATTCATCAATGGCTGCTTAGTCCACTTGCTGATTAAAATCCAAATTCCTGTATCCTCAAGGCCTTGTGTGGTCCTCTTCCTAGTCTAACCTCAAGCTGGATCAGCGGTGCCTTCCATTTGATCCATGAAGGGGAAAATCTTCTCACAGTTCCCTGAGAGAGAATTCTGGTTCGGTCACAAGAACTTCTCATATATATACTTGCATTATTTTGCAAATGATTTTTCTTTTTATCCACTTCTTCAGCTGGCTTTATACTCCTACATCTCCCGGCTGATTGAATTTCTGCCTCACAGACGTCTTCCCAGACCCTGGATTTGTAGCTCTACTTCTGTAGCACATTTTACATCCCGTCATGTTCTAGGCCATCCTACCCCATGGACCAAAATCACCATTAACTACTTAGCTGGTTCACTTCGTTGTTCTGCATGTCTAATGCCATCAGGATGTCACATTGGATACTTGTGGAAAGGCTGAAACCAGGACTCTATTATATTCATATAAATAGCAACAGTATTCACCAACTAGAACACTACTCCAGCCAAACCATCCCCCAGAAACGTTTTTATCCATCAGTCACACTGGCCATAAACAGTCAGGATGATAATACAAACACGGAAAATATCAGTGACCATCTTGACCAGAGACATAATTCAGATCCACACAGAATGTGCCTTTCACCGAATCTCACTCTAATATCTTCATTTTTCCTTTTAACAATGTGCAGGGCCAGGAGTTTGGCCTAGTGGTAGAGTGCTTGCCTAGCATACATGAAGTCCTGGGTTCGATTCTTCAATATCACATACATAGAAAAAAAGCCAAATGTGGTGCTGTGGCTCAAGTGGTAGAGCTCTAGTCATGAGAAAGCTCAAGGACAGTGCTCAGGCCCTGAGTTCAAGCCCCATAACTGGCAAAAAAAATATTCAGAATTGCTTTATAATGTGTCTTTTTTCCCCACCAGCTTTTTAATTCATTTTTTTTCAGCAAGAAAACATCTAGTCATCCTCTAACTATGTATCATTAACCAAAGACAGCGGGTGCAATTATTTTGGAATCACGGGCCATTCTTCATCCATAGAGCAACTCCTGCTGAGCTTTGAAAGAAACTATCTCACTGGTCCATGGAATCTATCTTTTCCCTTCTATTCGTACCCACCATCATCTCAAAGTAAAGAAAAAGAGAAAGAAAAAATCAATTTCTAAATGAAATAGAATCATATTAAAGTTGGAAGCACAAGAAATGTAGAGGGGGAAGATTACCATCTGGAAAAATGAGTATTAATAACCAAAGAACTTCAGGTTCTAACATGAATGAAAGATACTGAAAAGATCTTGACAACATTCCTCTTGCTCAAAATTAACTGTATTTCATGGTGTTGGAAAACACACAGGAAGCTTCAAATACATTTCTTGGTGCAGTAGTATGAAAAATTGACAAAGAACATTGCTTTGCTTTGGGAAAGAATGTGTGAAATTGTGTCATGCTAATCAAATCCTGCAGTGGTGGGGTAAGAACCTGAATTGCATGCAGACTGGGAAAGAACATGTCAGTTCTCTAGAACTAAAGTTTTTCTCACGATGAATGGGGGAAAAGTCATACTTAGGGCTGTGCACTTGGCTGGGTACATTAAATAAAAATGACTATTGTATTGTTCCCTTTCTTTTGTATTTGGAAACGATGAAGGAAATCACATAATTTGTTCACTTCACTCCACGTGTGCCATCCAGCAAGGCAAGAGAAGAAAATGATTCCTCTGCTATTTGCTGTGCTGGTGTGATTTAAGGGAGAAAAGTATCTTCCTTGTCCTTCCTTTGTAGACTGAACTAGAATGTGTGCTTTATGCACAGTAGTGATGGTGACGATTTCCTTTCTCTTCTTTCCTTTTTGGTATTGTTGTTTTTCATCAGAAAGTGGGATGTGAGTACCAACCAACCCGCTCTTCTCATAGTGCAGGACTGTAAATTGTAAATTACAGGTCAGTGTTTGGCTGTGTTTTAATGTGGATCACATGAACCAGAAAACAAAAGAAATTCAATCTGCAGTAATGAGAAAATGATGAAGTGGGGAAAAAAAAGAGTGGAAGAGCTGGATCCCGATGGCTCATGCCTGTAATCCTACCTACTCAGGAGGCTGAGATCTCAGGACCATGGCAGGAAAGCCTGTGGGTCTTTTATCTCTAACTACTGAAAGAGCCAGAAGTGGAGCTGAGGTCCAGGGATAGTGCTCAGGCAAGGTGACACATTGAATTGTCCTGGATACTACTTTTTGCCTGGCATGAGAAGGGGTTTAGCGAATGCCTGCTGGGTGAATGAATAATCATTTCATCTGCAGGGCTGGCATGACTGATGAACCGCCTGCATCATATTAAGGATCAAGACATGTGCATTTGAAGCCAGATGCTAACCCAGCATCCATTTCACCACTTGTTAGGGATGCCATCTTGGGTGGTTGATAATCTCTCAATGCTTCAGTTTCCTAATTTTTGAAATAGGAATAGTATCATTGAACACTGGTGACTCATGCCTCTAATCCCAGGTACTCAGGAGACTGAGATCCAAGGATCTCAGGTCAAAGCCAGCTCCAAAGGAAAGTCCATGAGAATCTTATCTCCAGTTAATCACCAAAAATCTGGAAGTGGAGCAATGGTTCAGGTAGGAAAGCACCAGCCTTGAGCAGAAAAGCTCAGGGACATGTGAACCCATGAAGAGCTCATGAGCTCTAAACTCTTTATCTGTGGAACAGTGCAGGTACAAGGTATAAATTCTGAGTACAACTGTTATTTTTAACAGCTTACATCTGTACTAGTCAAATATCTAGGCAACAGCACCCATCAACATGTTATTCTCTGATGATTTTTCATGTATATCTGAGTATTCAAGACATTGCTACAATTTGGGAGAATAAACAGGGCAGGAAAAAGTATCTGAGCTCCTCTCTCTTAAAAGGTGAGGGAACTCAGACACACAGTCAGCGAAACATTTTTCCTGGTAAAGCAAGGCCTAAAATTCAGATTACACTTACTCAACTATTGCCAGTAAAGCAAAAGTTTGAGAATGGAGAGTATCGAAGGTGATATCCACCAATGAAATGGCAAAGGCCCTTAAGAATATAACAGTAACACTGGGTGCTTAAAACTCTTGTTTAGAAAGAAAAATCTCAAGAGTTCTTGCTCTAGGGGATATACAGAAGATTTTGTGAAATGCTGTGTGATTGACACAAATTGCATTAGGCCCACATGCATTTCTTCTTGCCATATAATTAATATAAAATTGATGAAAAAGGGCTGGGAGTTTGGCCTAGTGGTAGAGTGCTTGCCTAGCATACATGAAGACCCGGGTTCGATTTCTCAGTACCACATACATAGAAAAAAGCTGGAAGTGGTGCTGAAGCTCAAGTGATAGAGCTCTAGCCTTGAGAAAGTCCAAGGACAGTGCTCAGGCCCTGAGCTCAAGCCCAGGACTGGCCAAAAAAAAAATGATGAAAAAGATCTATAAGAATATGAAGGGGATAAATCACTTGTGATATCCAGATGTGCAAGGGTAGTTTCTTTTTTAAATTTTTAATTAAAAACAGACAACCCCAACAAATTCTAAAACCAACAGGTCTCTGCTACAACTCTTTTTATTGAGCTTCATTTGCTCCTTTTACTCCGTTAGTGCTCTACTACTGTAGCCACAGTTCCACTTCTAGCTTTTTGGTGGTTAATTAGAGATAAGAATTGCACAGGTTTTCCTGCCCGGGTTGGTTTGGAATTGTGAGCCTCAGATCTCAGCCTCCAGAGCAGTTAGAATTACTGGCATGAGCCCTCGCTCTCTTCTCCTGTTCTAAGAGGAACTTAGACATTTTGCTATTTGATGATTGTATATACATCACAGAGTATGTCAATAGAATTTTAGAATATAGTTTACACCTCAACAAATGCATATTTCATTTCAGAAGTGGATTGTAATTATCAAACATCTGCTAACACTAGGTCAGGTTTTAAAGAAGTCAGGCCATCAGCTACCTTTAGTATCTTTATGACTGTAACATTTTTGAAACACTAAGTCCTTTGTTAAACATTTTGGTTGACACTCATAATAATCTCTTAGGTAGGAGATGTAATCCTGAATAAGAATCTTAGTCTTGTGATCTTTTCTATTGCTACTTTTCACTAGAAACTTCTTAATTCCACCAAAAGTCTATTCTAATACTTGCTATAACCTCCAGAAATAATACATTTCTCATGTAAATTTCTTATGAGAAGGTATCAAAGTAAATTATATCCATCCAGAAAAAGACAAAAGTTTCATTTTTTTTAAATCCCAAACATTTTTAGCCTCTTAAGAATCCTTCACTCAACAGACAATGGAAAAAAGGATTGACTGGAGTGACCAATTAAATGGACTGTCACACAGAAAAACAGGCTTTGGTATTACCACCCAGATCACAAAGACAACAATAGCAATATTGCAGAAATGGTAGATGCTGTATTAACTGGAGAAGAGAGAAATATGAGACTTCCCATTCGTGTAGCCTGTCAATATGTCCCTTACTATTTAAAAGAGGCATGTCATTCAGATTTAATTAGGGAATCATCTTCTGAAGTGCAGTGTCAATAGAAAGACACAGCTGAAGAAAAGAAATCCTTTTCTCTTCAGCTAATATCAGCATTCCTCCTCCATCCTATTGCCTCTTGTGATGAAGAACATTACTCCATCCTTGCTACTATAATATTTCTCTAAGAAAAAAAAATAAAGAGAAGGTGGTGAGTTACTTAATACACAACTTGATATTTTATTCATATTGTAGCCTACTGTTAGGAATGTAGCTGTTTACAGTGTTCAGAAGTGTTTTCTCAGAACTTTGTCAGATTATATGTTGCTTCTTAACAATAGAGTTAAAAAATTTAACTCGAAATGACTTCTAAGGCAGAAGCAGCTATGAGGAAGAGTTCTTTGGAGATGTAATTAGTGTCTTTCCCACTCTTCCCAAATTGGCAAAATTAAATGGAGAATATGCCTATTTTTTTCTTTTTAACTTAAACTTTCTGTATCCAATATCTATGCTGATTTTTTCCTTTCCTGCTGTATTTGCATTTTATTAATCATACAATCTTAAATACTCTAACAAAATAAGCTAAATCAAATGCAAAGCTTTGCTGAGGGGCCTTAAAGTACATTTAGCATAGCAGATCCATGCGGTTTAACTATTCAGTGCTTCTTACAAAATTCTAACAAGCCACCAGACAGACATGCTGTCTACTTCAGGGTCCCCTGGTAGAATCATTTTTTTTTCACCATTAGTGGTGATCCTTAAGCAGCCACACGAAATCATCTCTTTAATACTTTCATCCCGAGCCAGGGTGGCTTTCAAAATTATCCCGGAACCACGAAACAGTTGATCCCTGGAACTTAGTCAAAGTGCTCTACTTCAACAACAACAACAATAATAATAATAAAAAATCAAAAGAGGTACTTGTTCAATCCTGGAATTCTAGATGAATTGCCAACAAACTTATCTCTTCCTGAAAGCCACCTCTCCCACCAACACACACTTCCCAGCCCACCCCACCAGCCAGCCATTCACACCCCAGGGTCAATACCCAGATACCCAGTACCTGCAAACCCCACAGCGTAAGGCCAGTGGAAAACGCCCGGAGAAAGTTTCAGTAGACACAAAAGCAAGGCCAAACCACCAACCAGTCCAGGTCTCGGGGCTTACAGCTCTGGCCCCCAGCACCCTGGCGTTATATAACCTCCCTGATTAATAAATATCACCCATCAGAGCTGCTACCGAGCCAAAGTGGCACTAGAGGGCAAGAGTGTCACATGCAAGACGCGTCGCCCAGGGGCCGCCTTCGAGGAGGGGGGGACAGTGGGGAGGGGGGAGTACTTGGGACAGACAAACTAAACTGACTAATAAATAGCACCCGTGCCCCAGCCTGCAAGATTCCATCCTTAATGTCCATTTTCCCAACCGGCCCGGCAACCCACAGGCTCACCATCTACCCATGCGGACGCGCTTAACCACGGCGTGCCAAAGATTAAAAAATGAGATAATAATTTAAAAAAACCCAAACCTACCCCCCCCACACCCAAACTTTCAGGATGCGATGCGCAAACCTGCTTTTCTTTAGGCTTGGCGTATGTCTCCATGCACTTATTTAAAACAGGATGGTAGCCGGGTGGACTCGGGCAGATCGGAGAATGGGTGGATTTTATTTCCCCCCCCCCAACACACACCCCGGCGTCTCCAGCCGGGAGGCGTCGCTCCCCATGGAAGGGATCACCTTTCCGCGGTCGGGCACCCACCGTGATCACCTCCTCCTCCTCCTCCTTCTCCTCCTCGGGCTGTGCGCAGGCATCCCGCTTTCCCCCCTCGGCGTCCTCGCGGTGTCTCCAGCACAGCTCGGGAGGGGACGGAGCGGGTCCCCCCGGCGCGCCGCGCGCGGGGCTGGGCGGGGCCGGCGGGCGGGCCGTCCCTCCTCCCCGGCTCTCGGGTCCCTGCACAGCCGGGCCCCCCCGGGGGCTGGGCGTGGGCTCGTCCGGACTCCCGGACTCGACCCCCCCTCCCCCGCCCCCAGGCTGTGATCTCCATCGGAAGACCCAGCCTGCCGGTTCCCATCGCTCCACCCAGTGCATCTGGAGAACCGGGCGAAAGGGTGCGGGGTCCCCGGGGCGCGCCATCCCCCCCACCCCCAGCCCCTCTCCTGCTCCTCCTCCACCTCCTCCCGGGGTCGTGCGCTCCTGTCCTGGGCGCTGGTCCGGGCAGCGCCTCGGGAAACCGTCCTGCCCGGTTGCTCGTGTGTGTGTCAGGGGCTAGGATTCTTTGCACACCAGGTGTGAGGTCGTGCGCTCCGGCAGGTGTGTGTTCGCGAGTCAAGAGCAAGGCTTGAGCTCCACTGACTACACGGGAGAGTTTGCGCTAATGAGGGCTTGTGTTTTCTTTTCTCTTCCTTTTGGGGGGGATGGGGGGTTTGGGCTGCTGACCCCCGGCTTTCTTCACTCAAGGCTGACACTCCATTACTTCAACCGCAGCTCCACTTCTGGCTTTTTTTTTGGGGGGGGGGTGGTTATTTAATTTGGAGATAAAAGTCTCTCATGCACTTTTCCTGCTCAGGCTGGCTTTCAGCTATGATCCTCAGATCTCAGCCTTTGGAGTCGCTAGGACAAAACGTGTGAGCCTCCAGCCAGCGAGTGGGGTCTGTGCAATGGTAACTTGTTAGAGCCCTTTGTGGCTTTGTTTCTCCTTTTGTGTATGTGGATGCCACACTCCTGCTAGGACACTGGGGTTGCATGTGACCCTGTCTGGCCACCATTCTGAGAGGTTTGACACCCCCCCACACACACACACCTTTAAGCCCTTGGAACGGACACTGTACAGAGAAGATGCGAGCTCAGAGCCTCCAGGTCACCGGGAGACATCCGAAAGTGACCCTAGCCTCCAAGGAGCACACCTGGGGATCACAGGGAGACATAATCACTGGACACGTGGCCTAGGAATCCACACACACCACCCAACCCTCAGCGGCCTCTGAAGACTTTCATTCTCCAGTCCACACATTGCCTCCTGGCTTCAGGCAGAAGGCAATTCAGACAGGAGAACTGAGAGAGAGCCAAGTGATTCAGCAATCAGGAGTTTTGGGTTCATTCACTTGCTGAGGTCATGTGGGTGGGAGAGGGACTGCATTTGCATCCCAGAGTCCTTGAGTTAGGGGGAATTGTTGTATCCTTTTGCTATTTTGTTGTTGTTGTTGTTGTTGTTTTTGTTTTGGTGTTGGGGATAGAATCTAAGGCCTGTGCACACTAAAGAAGTGCTGGAAGGGCTGAGAGCATGGCCTAGTGGTAGAATGCTCACCTAGCATGCACAAAGCCCTGGGTTCAATTCCTCAGTACCACATACACAGAAAATGCCAGAAGTGGTGCTGTGGCTCAAGTGGCAGAGCACTAGCCTTGAGCAAAAAGTGTCCAAGGACAGTTCAAGCCCCAGGACTGGCAAAAAAAAAAAAATAGTAGAAGTGCTGGATCACAGAGTGACAATCTTGCTCTTGCTTTCTGTGAAGGAGAGGAAACAGAAATGGCTGCTAGAATTTTGACCAAATGGCACATGCTTTCCAGTGGGTTATTTGTAATTGGGAAGTCACTCTTTGGAGACTTGAATCGTTAAGGCTAGGATCAGGCAGGCAGGCCAGGCCAGGTTTGCAATCCTAGCCACAATAAACAAACAAACAAACAATAGTAGGTGTGGGAAGATAAGGGATCTAAATACAAGTTGAAAGAAAAGATGAAGAATGCAGTCATGATATTCAATGTGCACATGATGTAAAAAATGGAATCCTGGGTGGGGAGTTTGGCCTAGTGGTTGAATGCTTGCCTAGCATGCATGAAGACCTGAGTTCAATTCCTCGGTACCACATACAAAGAAAAAAGCCAGAAATGGTGCTGTGGCTCAAGTGGTAGAGCTCTAGCCTGGAGAAAGCCCAAGGACAGTGCTCAGGGCCAGAGTTCAAGGCCCAGGACTGGCAAAAAATAAAATGGAATCCTATAAATGGAGAGGAAGTAGGAGGGGTGGTAAGGGGATGTCCTTGAACAAGATGCATTGTATTCACAAATGGATGTGCTGAATTGAAGCCAACTACTTAAAAATATTGTTTTAGAGGCCATGAGTAGTAGAGTACAGTGATTGCCTAGCATGCACAACTCCCTGGGTTCCTTTCCTTGGCACCATATACACAGAAAAAGCCAGAAGTGGTGCTGTGTCTCAAGTTGTAGAGTTCTAGCCTTGAGAAAGTGCAAGGACAGTGCCTAGGCTCTGAGATCAAGACCCAGGACTGGCAAAAATAAATATTGTTTTAATTTTATATTTAAGTAATCCATCTTGATTAGTGTCATCCTTTTAAGATAAATTTTTAGGAGGAAAACACCACAAAGATCTGGGAGTGGCTTAAGTAGTAGAGTACTCAAGCATGAGGCTCTGATTTGAATCCACAGTACTAGGGAAAAATAATTCAGAATCAATTTCATTTTTATATGATTGCTTTGTCTTGCAAGCATAAATCCATTCATTATTTTTATATACCTAAAATGTTATTGAAAGCCCTTCTGTATAACTACTTAAAGAATATAAAACAAATGAAAAAATTATTGACCACTCATCTACATAGCAATGGAGATGCAATAATGCAGAGAGAGAGAGAAAGAGAGAGGGGGGATTTCTAGGGCTTCTCCAGTGCTAATGTAGGGGTAGAAAACCTGAATCTGCTACAAGAGTGCAAAGATGGACAGAATTCACCACTCCATATATTTCTGAGGCTTCCGGCATATGCAGGAAAGTTAGGAATATCATTCATATCGCTTTCCCATTCTTTGAGCAAAACCCCAAATCCCAGTAAAGTAATTCTTCAGAATAAGGGATTTCACTTTGGCATGGCAGAAGACGTAGACAGGAGGCATAACTGGGTTGAAGGCGTAAGCTTTCTCAGCGCTCTGCTGAAAGTGACTGCTCTCACCATCCTCAGCTACTTGCAAACACCCAGTTGGAAGCATAAAGAGTTTAGGATTATGTGATCCTTCCCCAAGCCTTATCTCATGATTCCATTCTACCAGCTTCCATCAGCAAAGCACCTGACATTGAAACCAGGGCTTTGATAACATGACTTAGATTTCTTTCCACTCCCGGGATACCCACTCAGCTTCGTGGAGGGAAGGGGATCACACAGGAGCATCAGCCATTGCCCCTTGGCCCTGCTTTCCTAGTATCCTTCTTTGATGTGGCCCCATTATGTAGGGAACAATTATCCCGCTAGGGAGACATTTCAGTTTGGTCCAACACTGGCTATGGACAACAACAAAAGAATCCCTAATAAAGGCCTCTCTTGCCAAAGCCTCACCTCCAAATGATCTGGTGCAATAGTTTTTTGATGTGATAATGGATTGCATTCAGTTTTCATTCTGAGGGTATATCATTATTTTATACCTTTGAAACTTGTAGTATTATTAAAACTATTGAAAGGAGTGGCATTGCTCAAGATATATTGCATTTATAATCTGCTTTGTTAAGTGGCAAGATAATAATTAAGAAAAAAACTCAATAAAAGAAATGGAAGCATTTCAGGCTTCTGTTATCCTCCAGAGGTCTGAGTCAATATGAAATATTTTTAAAAATCAGAGGTATATAAATTACAAACTTACAAAATTGTTCAAGTGAAGAAAAAGGATCAAAACTATTTTTGAATATTGGAATAATTAACTTTGTATTTAGCGCTGTGAATAAAATAAACAGGCATTGAATGGTAACTCATAGTGATGTAGAAATTGAATGACCTGTGTTTTATATAAATTAAAACTCTATGTCTATGTGTAGGTTGCTGAACATAAATGGATTTAAAGAAACTCATTTCAATGTAGAGAATTCTCTTCTATTTCTCAATGTCTAAAATTAAAGCCATTAAAAAGTAAAAATTATAGCCATATATGATTCTGGTACCTCAAAAATGTAAGTACTTATAAAGGCCATGTGAGTATTTTTTGTTTGAAACAACTAATCAGCGTGAGCATTGGAGTTCACATAAAATCTCCAGCTTACCTTTGTCGTAATTAAAGTCATTGTTAAACAGCTTAAAGGTAATGAGTGAAGGTACAAGAGAAATCATATTCCAGTTAGCAACTTCTAACTCAGCGTAAGAAAATATACCCCAGTTTTATTTATTGCCTCAAGATATGTTAAAGTGAAAGTAGACCCAAACTATTGCCTATGAAAATATAGACGACATTCTGTTATACAAAGGGGTCTTCATTGAAAATGTCAGTTTATGAATTCAACAAAATCATATTATTTTATTATCTGAAAAAAATCTTAGCTTAAAACACCTATCTGTATATTATTATTTTATTATTATCATTATTGCTGTTGTTGTTGTGCCAGTACTGGGGCTTGAACTCAGGATCTCATGCTCTTACTTGATTTTCTCACTCAAGGTTAGTGCTCTGTCACTCGAGACATACCGCTATTTCAGCTCTTTGCTGGTTAATTGGATAGGAGTCTCATGGACTTCTCTGTCCAAGCTATCTTCAAACTGTGATCCAAATATCTCAGCCCTTGAATAGACAGCTTCATAGCAGGCATGAGTCACCAGTACCTGGCTATGCATTTGATGAGCTTAACTGTAACCCCTCTGTATATCACCCTAACAATAAACTCTTTTTTTTTTGTCAGTTGTGGGGCTTGAACTCTGGGCCTGGGCATTGTCCCTGAACTCTTACAGCTCAAGGCTAGCACTCTACCCCTTGAGCCACAGCACCACTTCCAGTTTTCTAATCGTTAATTGGAGATAGGAGTCTCACTGTCTTCAGTGCCCGGGCTGGCTTTGAACCTCAATCCTCAGATCTCAGCCCTCTGAGTAGCTAGGATTTACAGGCATGAGCCACCACACCCAGCAAACAATAAACATTTTTTAAAATTGTGTTTCAATTTTGAAATTTGTTTCCTCAAAAATGCCTTTTTTTGTCTATGTGAGCCTAGTTTAAGCTTGTATGTACTGATTATAATCTGTGAGGTTAATTGTAACCCTTGAGGGATGGCTATTTGGCAGGAACACATGCTCATATCTCTCGACTTAGCATACAGTATTAGATTCATTTTAGTTCTATCTTAACTGGGAAATTCAAACCGCCATCAATATGTAGAACATATTGTGTGAGTCTTCAAAACTTGCTCTTAATATTCAGGCAGGACCAAACATCATTAAGGTGTTTCTTTGATCTCACTTGCAACATTAAAACATGATTTTATAGCTTGAATTCATGCGATGCAGTACATGAGAGATTCACTGTGAGAGCAAAAA
This sequence comes from Megascapheus bottae, assembly GCF_031878675.1. Classification (NCBI taxonomy): domain Eukaryota; kingdom Metazoa; phylum Chordata; class Mammalia; order Rodentia; family Geomyidae; genus Megascapheus; species Megascapheus bottae. Next base: position 5,500,581 of record NC_143531.1, read on the forward strand.
TGGTGATTTCTCTCTCAATTTGTCTGGAGAAAGAATTCCTAAGAACTCTAGAATCCATTCACTACCACTTAGCTATGTTTTTCCATTATATCTCATCTTTAGATTTCCAGAGATTGAAGAAAATAATAAATATTCAACAAATATTGCATGCATTCAGTTTGTTTTGTTTCTCTGGAAGTCTGTTTTTGAAATACTGAAACGGCAAATTATATGTATGTGTATATTTTCTCTTATATATAGAAGAAAAATATATATGTATATATAAAAGAAAATTGAAATGCTTTGTACAGCATGGATTGACAAATTCAATATTCTGAGGCTTGAGGCATTTTTTTTTATTGAATTCTCTACCAAATATTTGCATTTGCATTAGAGAACTGTGAGCAGAAAAAAATGATAGGATGAGAGACGATTTATATATCTAGTGGATTTATTTTTCCTCCCACAAATACAGACTAACACCTTCAGTAGTAATAAGAGGAAACACATCCAAGAACCCTCTTCTCTCATCACTCAAGTGTTGGCACACATCTTTGGCATTCTGAAAGAAAAGGCAGTAGATGCTCTTATTCCTTTTTCTTAAAACTTACATGACGTTGGGTGCTGGTGGCTCACTCATATCCTAATTACTTGGGAGGCTGAGATCTCAGGATCATGGTTTGTAGCAAACTTGGACAATAATATCTATAAGACTCTTATCTCCAAGTAACCACTGAAATGCCATAAGTAGAGCAGAAGAATCTCAGGACCATAGGACTGACAAAAAACAACTTTCTCCAGCCACACCCCTCCTAATATCCAAAGTAGCACTACCAGCCAGTGCTCAATAGTTAAACCACTAGTGCTTTGTGTCTTATGCTGAGAGCCTCAGATCCCAACTTTCTGAGTAGCTAGGATTACAGGCATGAGCCATTAGCACCTGGCTTGAAGGGTTAGTTCTGTCAGTAAGAATACATACGGTTCTATATAAATAGAATTGATTTGCTGGAGTCTTGAAAATCTTTGTGTGAAGGAGAATTGAACATATTATATTTCTCTTTCTACCTGTAATAGGATTTTTATCTCAACCTCTTCCTTAAAGGAATTTAATCTCTGTTCCTCTATTAAACTACAATTAGTAAATTTAGGAGAGGCAATCATGGAACATCTTTTGACTTCTTTCTAATTTGTATCTGCAGCTGTTGTTTTCCTCATCTTGACTAATTGCTGTGAGAGGTCTGAGTAGACGATGGAGCTAGTTGTGTTCTAATAGGCAGTCTCTCCTTTCCCCATAGCTATAATATTTTAGGGCACATGGCTATTCAGAAAAGATGGCTTCTTCCTCCAGTAGTGAGTGGATCAGCTGTAAGGGCTATGGACAGGATCATGCTCTTGTTTCTGGCCCTTCCCTGGGGGCCTATAGTTAACAACACTATAGTTGCCTCTCTGGTCTCAATCTCTTGAAGTTCAGACCTTTATAAAATTCTGTCTCTGTGAATAAAGGCAGGACATGTGAGTTCTACTAATCCATGAAATGTGGCAGAGCTGAGAGGATGTCAGGCACGGGTTTATGTTGCTTTCCATAAGACTGCATTGCACTGGACTAGCTGTGATCTCTCACATCTGATATGATGTTGCACGTGGCTGCATTGAAGAAGCTTTTGTGAAAAACAGCTGCATGAAGTCTCAAGAAATAGTGGAGAGGCTTGGTATACTGTTACCTCTAGGATAAACAAACAGGAAACAAGAAACCGGGGCCTTTATCCTAATAAGAGATGAATTCTGCTATTCACTCACTTAAACCAATGTGAAACTGGACCAATGTAGCACAAGTAACATCTTAATAACAATACTGTTAGTAAGCAGAGGTAATAATCTGGGGCTATATTCCTGATGCATGATAACCATGAGAAAAATACTGTCAGTGGCTTTAAGTTGCTAGTCTGCAATCATCTATCATGTGACCTGTCCACTTTTCCAGGGGCAGCTGAAATATGCCTAACCTTTTCTTTTCTCCATGTCTTTGCCCATCATATGGTCTAGCACTCACAACTTTACAGAATGAAGGTGAAAAGGGTCATACCTGCAAGGGGTTGGAGGAAGCGATCTGGTTTCCTGATGTGAACACAAGCATTTATTCTATTTATTGGAGTTGTTGCTATTTTACATATTTTGCCACTTTACATTGAATTATCCCAAATAATAGAGCAGATGTTATCAATGAAAATTTGTTTCATCTCACTATTTACCATAATAAGAATGCCTACTAATTACAGGTGATTTTGACAATACAAAATGAGTCATTATTGTGGTGCACTCATTGCCATGTGCTCTGAAACACTTTGTAGTACCTTTTTGGGGTGTTCTTTTTAGTATCTTGTTCTACCTTTTTCAAAACGAGGACCTCCATAGCAAATATCTGTGACATTTAAAGGTCATGGCTCTTCAGTCTACAAGATAAAGTTTGTTGAAATTAAACTATCTGGTTGCAATGTGAAGAAACACCCCAATCAAATATACATGTAGTATAAAAGGGAAATATATCCCATCATTTAAAAAAACCCTTCAATTTAAATAATTAAAAAGTCTGCATGGAAAAGGACATAGCTAGCAAGATAAATAGCCCATAGAGTACGGGAAGACCTTTATTAGGTATGCATCAGACAAGGGCCTCATATCTAAAATATATTCAGAGCTCAAAAAATTAAACCTCCCCAAAACAAATCCTCGAAGAAACAACAACCCAATTATTAAATGGGCTAAAGACTTAAAGAGAGACTTTTCCAAAAAAGAAATAAGTAGTAAATAGACACTTGAAGAGATATTCAACATTTCTGGCCATAAAAGAAATGCAAATCAAAAGCAACATTTAGATTCCACCTCACCCTAGTTAGAATGTCTACTATCAAGAAAAGTAATAATAACAGATGCTAGTGGGGATGTGGCCAAAAAGAATGCTACTATGCCGTTGATGGGAATGTAAACTGGTTCAATTACTCTGGAAGCATTAGGGAAGTTCCTCAAAAGACTAAACATAGAGCAAACATATGGCCTAGCAATTCCATTCCGGGGCATCTATCGAATTGACCACAAACCAGGCTACACTAAAGCCACCAGCACAACCATATTTATTACAGCATTGTTTACCATAGCCAAGAATGAATCAACCCAGGGGACAAGTAGATCTAGAAAATGTGGTATATATACACAATGAAATTCTGTGTTTCCATCAGAAAGAATGACAGTGCCCCATCTGTAAGGAAAGAGAAAGACTTGGAAAAATTGCACTAAGCAAAGTAAACCAGACCAAAGAAACATAGGCTACATGGTTTCCCTCATTTGTGATAACTAGAATGTGCCTTTAAATCTACAAGTAAACCAAATGGACATGATTAATTAAGCAGCACTCTAAACATTTACACAATGAGATCAAAGGAGGATATTTTTAGGAGGGGATCACAGGGCAATTACTATGTGCATATGATCATAGAAAACCATGCTTATTGAAATGAACTCCATGAAATGGAAACATCAGGTTTTCTTTTTTTTTTGTTTGCATTACATAGGACTAGTTTATTTATTTATTTTCTTTCTTTTTCTTTTTTTTCTTCTTTTTTTTTCCTTTTTTTCATTTTTTTATTGTAATTAGTAAAAGGGTTACATGATATTTGCCAGATAGAAGGTGCATTAATTCACATACATTGATACCCTTTCACATGTCTTGGTCCCCATTACCCTCCCCCCCCACCCCACCCCTCATCTTGTTTTCTCCCCTTCCCTATCCAATTTCAAATAACCAAATACAAATATATCCAATATATCAGATAACAAAGTGAGATACTGTAACAATATGATATACCAAGGGACAGCAAAAGAGATGAGAGATAACATAGTACATTAAGGACAACAATCATTCATTATATGGCTTTTGTTTCAATATCCTGGAGGTCCTTTCAATTAGCTTCATACTATATGGACTTATGTATCTAGGTTTTGCTCTATTGCAAATCTCTGCTATGAGAGCCCAAGGTTTCTACAGATTATGACAAATGAGGGAAACCACTGAGCCTAAGTTCCTTTGAGTCTGGCTTACTTCACTTAATATGATTTTTTTCTAAGTCTTTCCATTTCTTAACAAATGGGTCGATGTCGTTTTTTCTGACAGCAGCATAGAATTCCATTGTGTACAAATACCACATCTTGTTGATCCACTCATCAACTGAGGGACATCTAGGTTGTGGAAAAATAAAAGACCCCATATAGCAAAAACACTTCTTAGCAGAAAGAACAGCACAGGAGGAATTTCAATACAAAACTTTAGACTCTATTACAGAGCTATAATTATCAAAACAGCTTGGTACTGGCACAAGAACAGGCCTGAAGACCAATGGAATAGAACTGAGGACCCAGATAGTAAACCACAGACCTATGGCCACCTAATCTTTGACAAGGGAGCCAAAAAAATGGAATGGAAGAAAGACAGCCTCTTCAACAAGTTGTGCTGGCAGAACTGGTTAAGCACCTGCAGAAAATTAAAGTTGGATCCTTCTTTGTCATCCTGCACTAGAATTAACTCCAAATGGATCAAAGACCTGGAGGTAAAAGCCAACACACTGAAAACTTTACAAGAAGGAATAGGAGATACACTAGGCCTCCTTGGCACAGGTCAAAACTTTCTTAATAAGACCAAGAATCACAACAAATCAGAGGAAGGCTGGATAAGTGGGACTGCATTGAACTGTAGAGCTTTTGTATGGCAAAGGACATAGCTAGTAAACTAATCAGGAAGCCTACAGAGTGGGAGAAGATCTTCACCAACCAAACAACGGACAAAGGCCTCATATCTAAAATATATCAACAACTCAAAAAATTGAATCACTCCAAAACTAACCTCCAAAGTAACAACCATCCCATTAAAAGATGGGCCAAAGACTTAAAGAGAGTCTTCTCTGAAGAAGAAACAAAAATGGCCTATAGACACATGAAGAAATGCTCAACATCTCTGGTCATAAAAGAAATGCAAATCAAAACAACTCTAAGATCCTACCTCACTCCAGTTAGAATGGCCAGGATCAGGAAAACTAATAACAACAGATGTTGGAGGGGATGTGGCCAGGAGGGATCACTACTACACTGTTGGTGGGAGTGCAAACTCATTCAACCACTATGGAAAGCAGTATGGCAGTGCCTCAAAAGGCTAAACATAGAGCTCCCCTATGACCCAGCAATTCCACTACTTGGCATTTACCCAATCATCCAGAAACTAGGGCATACTAAATCCACTAGCACAACAATGTTCATTGCAGCCTTATTCACCATAGCAAAGATATGGAATATCAGGTTTTCTATTGTAGTGTTTTCAGTTTGCTTTTTTATTTCTTTCCTTTTTTCCTTGGTTTATTCCCTTCTGTAGCTGTTTTATTTTCTGTATCTTTTTGCTTGTATATAAGTTTATCTGATCTGGGGAGGGGAGAAGCATTGGGAATATTTGAGTTTTGCTCAGACCTATGTAATTACAATCTTTGATGGGGGACACATTAAGAAGCAGCACTGCTGTTGTCCCTTGAATTGATTTTTGTGCAGTACAGAGAATACAATGATCACTTCCGGTTCCACCTACATTTCCAGTATCTATAAAGCCATTAAATATTTAAGATTTTTAAGGGTCTTTCATTCCTCTACCATACTGATCTCATTAGTTTTTAAGTACCATGACTTAGCACAGAATGACTTTTTGGTTTGAGTTATTATTACCCTCTATAAATGAAAAGTTATAACCTACAAGTAGAGTGAAAGCTTTAGCTCAGAAACATCAGAGGCATGTTTTAGTTTTTTTTCCTGGTCTCTTTGCTATGTAAAAATCCCAGAAGAATTTTTAATGCCATGTAATTTCCCTTTCTCCTGATTTTTAGAACTTAAAGAAATCTTCCCTTCATCAAGAGACCCTGATCCCCTCAGGGATGGGATCATAATAGAGGGAAGGGAGGTGACCACTCTCTCTACATTGTCACCTGTTGTAATGATTCCACAGCTGGTTTTTATAACAGCAAGAATTTGGTGATGGGGGGGGGGAACCCTCTGAAGACACAACTAGAATGATTGAAGAGCCTTGAAGAAATATGAAGAGAATAATAAAATGAGGTGCTCAAATTAGAGGCAATGAGGCATCTTGACTTCTTAGTAAGCACTACAAACTTCCAGGGGAGAAGGGATTTATGAACCCACAATAGAGTAGTATTTCAGCTCAATTTCAAAAATAATATATTATTCCTTCTTGTTAATACATTTTCTCTTCTCCCTCAAGAAGATCTTGACTGAATTGAAGGGGAAAAATATGTGAATCACCCATGGAAACAATGATAATGTTCTGTAGAAGATTTTTGGTTTTGTGTGTAATGGGGGGGGTTTACTTAAACTCAGGGTTTAGAGCCTGGGCACTGTCTCTGGGCTTTTTTTCTTTTTCTTTTTTTTGCTCCAGATTAGTGCTCTACTACTTGAACCCCAGTTCCTCTTTTGGCTCATTTGATAGTTAATTGAAGATAAGATTTGCAAGCACTTTTCTTCCCTTGGGTTAGCTTTGAACTACTGTCCTCATATCTCAGTCTCCTGAATAGTTCAGATTACAGGCATACCCCATCAGTGTCAGGTTTAAGAGTTTTGTTGTTATTTGCTTGTTTTTGTTTTAATGCAGAGGTAGAAAGTAGGATGCTGACTGGACTCATTTATTCTTTGCATAGTTATCTGAAATAAAACTGACAGCTAGGACCAAGAAACTGTGAGCTCCAATCCTGTTCCTAAAATAGCTTCAGAGCTCTTTGAGCTCACACTATCATACTGGAAAGATTAGATTAACATATTTCATCAAACATCATATTAATAGGAGAAACATATAAAAAGCAGGGCATTTCATCTTGAGGAGTTTATATGCAGAAATAGACATGAAAAGTATAATTAGATTTGCCTTGGGAATAATATCATGTTTGTAGAGCTGTCATTTATATAACACACTAGCTGAAACTCCTCTCTCTATCATATAGCACTTTTCTAGTCTAGAGCCCCAAGTCTGTGGTTAGCTTTAGTTTCTGACTTTCAGTTCAGGAGGAAATATTTTTTCTCAGATCTTAAAAAAAAACTATACACTTAAAATAATGAAGATAAATCTGATTATTAAAATATTCCTAATTTTATACTTAAATATGTCTTGGAAACTGACACTAAACAGTCTCAACTTCAGTGTCAGAGCATCAGAGGGAAAAGAATAATTTTTTTTACTAACAACAATAGATGCTGGAGGGGATGTGGCCAGAAGAGATCACTACTACACTGTTGGTGGGAGTGGAAACTCATTCAACCACTATGGAAAGCAGTATGGCAGTGCCTCAAAAGGCTAAACATAGAGCTCCCCTATGACCCAGCAATTCCACTACTTGGCCTTTACCCAATCATCCAGAAACAAGGGCATACTAAATCCACTAGCACAACAATGTTCATTGCAGCACTATTTACCATAGCAAAGATATGGAACCAACCCAGATGTCCCTCAGTTGATGAGTGGATCAACAAGATGTAGTATTTAAATACAATGGAATTCTATGTTGCTCTCAGAAAGAACGACATCGCCCCATTTGTTAGGAAATGGGAAGACTTAGAAAAAATCATATTAAGTGCAGTAAGCCAGACTCAAAGGAACATAGGCTCAGTGGTTTCCCTCATTTGTCATAATCAGTAGAAACCTTGGGCTCTCCTACCAGAGATTTACAATAGAACAAAATCTAGAGACATTAGGCCAAATAGTAATACACTAAATGTAAGGACCTCCAGGATAAGGAAACAGCCATATAATGAGTGACTGTTGTCCTTAATGTACTATGTTATCGCTCATCTCTTTTGCCATCCCTTGGTTATCTTATATTGTAACAATTTTTCACCTTGTTATCTGATATATTTTGTATGTGCTTAATTGGTTATTTGAAATTGGATAGGGAAGGGGGGAAATCAAGATAAGCGGGGAGAGGGTGGGAGGAAAATGGGGACCATGTCATGAGAAAGGGTATCAAAGTTTGTGGTTATGCACCTTCCATCTGGTGAATATAATGTAACCCTTCTATTAATCACAATTAATAAATTATTTTAAAAAATTAAAAAAAGAATACTTTTTCTTCTCAATGTAAATAAGCAAATAAATTTCAACCAGCAGTTTCAGTCCATTTGTCAAGTGTACTCTTTCTGTAAAAGACCCATTGATCTGACCTTATTATGGCACATATGTTAATGTACAACTATGGAATCTGCACTCTATTTCTTTCTGATGCTTCTTATACTCCTTACAGTAGGTAAGCAAGGGGCATCCACACAAGAAGACAGAAGTGTAGTGAGACACACACCCATGCATGCATTTGTGCACATGTACACACACAAATACGCACACACATGCACACACAGAAAGAGTGGGTGCACATAAATTGTATCAAGCACATAAACACATTACTAATGATTAAAAATAATGAAAGCACAAGCTGGTTGTAGATATCTCTCAGGCATGAGCATGTACCTCTTTCTCTCATAGAAAATGATTCATTGAATTTGATTCTATTGTTACATTACCTGCTAAAATATTGCAGGGTGTTGGTGGCTCTTGCCTGTAATCCTTCCTATGCAGGAGGTTGAGATCTTAGAATTGAAGTTCAAGGCCATCTGGGGTAGAAAAGTCTGTGAGATTCTTATCTCCAATTAACTACCAGAAAGACATTGCTCAAAGGGGTAGAGCACTAGCCTTGATGAAAAACCTCAGGAACAGTGCCCAGGCCCTGAGTTCAAACCCTACTACAGACGAAAATGAAAAAAAAACAAAGGATTATTTGTGGTAAATTCATACTATAGAATGCTAAGCCAATAGTTTTTGCAAGAATAAAATGATTTGTTTTGAAAGATGTAATTTCTAGTCATATCATCTCTGCCTTTTCCAATTCCAACAGCGCCTTTGGGACATTTTCCTAATTGTAGATTAGTAGAAATAAATTCCTTTAGCAAAAGAATGTAACTTTCTCTTGTCCAACTGCTGTATTATTTTTTGTTTGGCACCAGCCTTGTGCAAAACAGTCCTATAAAGCCACACATAGCACAAATAACTGCAGCACAACATGATTTATGTATGCTTGTGTGTGTCCCCGTAACTTATCAGATAAGACAAGAATTACTGCTCTTTGTGGAGACACATTCTTTCTCTGTAAATTCATTATTTGTAGATTTTTCAGGGCTTGATCAGAGATTTACTGAAAGTGTGGTTTAATGGATTACCACTGTGTTTCCACTTCCTGTATCTGCTCTATGATTGATCTTCGCAGTAGCCCTATAGGAAATCTTAATTGCATTCCATGTTGTCTGTATTTACAAGTGTTAGCCGATGTTCTGGAATTGGGAATTCTAGTGGAAGATTTCCAATGATGTGTGTTGTTAAGCTTTTGTTCTTTGCAACTTAAGTCTACTAGCCATCTGCTTTTTTTTTCACTGCATGTATCATTTTATGAGGTCACTAATGAACTTTCTATTAAGGCACTTTGGTTAAAGCACTTCAGCACAAAACATAGCTTTTAGAGAATCAATAATTATGGGGAATAAAGTAATGCATTAATAAAGACTATGATAATTCATCATGAATTCCATAAATGCACACCATCTTGTGGTTTAATGGACAGGCCAGCTCCAATCTAGGGCTCTGCAGAGAATTATCATTCATGGTTTGACTACTGTTTTATCAGAAAGTGCCAAGACAAAGAATTAAGAGTTTCTTAGAAGAAAAAGAAAGGTTGTGTGATCTCACCCTTTAGCCTGGGGGAAATATTTTGCATAAAATCTGTTCTCTGATGCTTTTAAGTCTTGGGTTGTGGAGACCCTTTGATTTTTCTTGTTTGATTCTGCTGATGTGCAGAAAGGTCAAATGGGAAAGACAATTAAGGAATTTGGATGCTGAAAGCCTGAGTGATTCCCAGACTTAAGTAGTGAATATTTCACTGCTTTAAAAGTGCTCAGTTCTCCATATTTGAATCAAAAGAAAACTCCCAGTAAAATTGTATTATGGATACGTAGTAATAGATTTGCCAATATTTAGAATTTTAAGATTTATTTTTAAGATACTTTAAAAAAACCTATAAATTTGATTCTGTATTGAAAGGTCAAAAGTAAACTAGAGCTGGCTGTTGTTGGCTTCTGTAATCCTAGCCACTCAGGAGGCTAAGACTTGAATACTACAGTTCAAAGACAGCTAAGGCAATAAAGTCTGTGAGACTCTTATCTTCAATTAACCACCAGCAAAAGTCATGCCTTGAGTTGTGGCTCAAGTGGTAGAGCATTTCCTTTGAGGAAAAAATCCAGGGAAAGTGCCAAGGCCCTAAGTTCAAGCCAAAAACAAAAGAGAGAAGATCTCTAAGTTTTCTCCCCTTTTTACGGATCAGTGAACTGGTTTCTTACCCTTTGTCCAGCAGAAAAGAGCTGGTTTTGTTGGTTACAAGCTTGTAAACCACATTTAAACAATGAAAATATTTTTAAAAAACATAGAAATCAACATGTTGTTGAATTTTATATAAATAGATTATTCTTGTTTCTTTTTGCACTTGTACTAAGATTTGAACTTAGAGCCCCAAGCTCTTGTTTTGCTTTTACATTCAAAGCTGGAGATTTTCAGCAATACCTCTTCTTTTAGCTTTTTGATGGTTAATTGGAGATAATCACTGATTTTCTAACCTAGCTGGCTTCGAACTTCTATCCTCAGATCTCAGCCTCTTGAATTCCAAGTGTGAGCCACTGACACCTAGCAAGCACCCTTATCTGAAAGGAAAATCAAAATGTCACAAAAATGAAAATGATTATAAAATCCCCAAATCCACAAATATAGACTTTGTCTCTAGTTGCTTAGAAAAACCTGTCTACTATTTCCACATTGTCTGGAAATTTATAAATCCTAACTGTTCAGAGCAGGAAAGAGATTGCCTTATTTGTGCAATTGTGAGTGGCTTCTAGCATGAAGAAGTAGCATCAACTTAATCTGTTTTACTTTCTGATTATCAAGGCAATGTGTGTTACAGAAATTATTACAAACTGAGTTAGCTATCACTTGATTAACTCTGTTCAATGTATTTCCTTCATATTTATGCATGTGACTTAGAGCAAAAGGAAAAATAAATGTTTTTACATATGTGCACTAACAAATATACATTGTACATAAAAATTACTATACTATATGAATATATGAATGTGCACATATGTACATGTACATATGGACCACCTGCTTTGGGTTTTCCATTGTAGAGGGGCATAGAACAACATACTCAGCTTCTTCATTGAGTTTTGTGGTTTTTTCTGCCAGGAGCTATCCTGGCACCCAAATCTTCCTAGTCTCAGCCTCTCATGTAACTTGTGATTCAAGGCATGCTCACAAAGTCCAGATAGGACTAGAAAAGTTGTGGGGAGGGTCTCAGTCTCACAAACTTTCCTCCTTGAGCTGGCCTTGATCCTCAACACCGCTGTTCTCAGGTAGCTAGTATTGTAGGTGTGAGCCACTGGTACCTAGCAAGAATTTAACTTTTCTAAAAATTGTATTACACAGCACAAAAGCATAGGACTAGAAATTGTGCTAGAAATTCTTTTCAAAGCCAGTTAAGCTTCCTCCTCCTCCCTCCTCCTCCTCATTCTTCTGTTTTTGTTTTTACAAAATACAAAGAAGTCTAGTCAAACAAAAATGAATGCAAATTATATACTTAGTGCAGAAACTCTTTGTCTTTTCATCATTATAATGATCTCCTTATTGCCAGTCCAACTTAAAATTATGGTAAAAAAAGAATGTAGAATTTAATTTAAACAATGTTTAAATTTGAAAAATTTTTGTTCTAACTCTAGGCCTCAAATTTCATGGCATTTGAGGACCAGTGGTTTATGCCTGTAATGCCAGTTCCAGGGAGATTAGGAGAGTTGTGGACTGTGAATAGGATGGGCAAAAAGTTAATGAGATCTCATCTGAAAAACAAGCCTGTACAACTACCCCTGCCTGCGTATGACATATTCAAAATCAGCTACCCCTGCCTGTGTATAACATATTCATAATCAAGGTGACTAAATTATTTGCATGAGTGAAACTCTATGGAATAAATCCTTGGAACAACTAACAGACAGCTTGAACAAATAAATTCAGGACGCTGAAGCCAGATTTGGCATATTTGTGTATGTGTGTTTGTGGGGGTGGGGTACAGATGGAGGCAGTGGGTGAATGGAACTCGGAATGGAGCACATACAGCAAGGACAATGTCCCCACGTGTAATAAAGGATGTAAGAAATGAGAAATGCATCTGGAGAGGGAGATGAGCATATGGAGAATAATGGAAGAGGTGACGCTGTCCCAGAAGCACTAGACTCATAGATGACAGGTTAAATAAGTAGAATATGCCCTTTTGTACAACCTTTCAAAGACGAACAGAATTAAAATAATCATTAAAGTCAATTTGACTTGACTTCTGAAATAACTAGTAAAAAGCAAGGCTGGAGGCATTGGTCCCTCTTGAGCAAGTAAGCCAAGGAAGTGCAAAGTGCTGAGTTCAAACCCTAGAATCAGGAGGAAATACTGAGAATATTTAAAATGGACTGAAAACAGCAGTTGAAGAAACAAAGAGCCAGATGTGGTAGCACATGCCTGTAATCCTAGCTACACAGAAACCTAGGTAGGGAGAATCCATTCCAAACCAGTAAAATGCAAATGCCTCTCTCAAGAAATTAACCTCAAACTTGAAGAGATGAAGACATGGCTTACATGGTAGAACATTTGCCTTGCAGGCATAATGTCCTGAGTTCAAAACTTACATATAAACAAAAAAAGAAAGACAGGAAGGAAGAAAAGAAGGGAGGCAAGCAGGCAAGGCAGGCAAGAAGGAAGGAAGGAAGGAAAGAAGGAAGAAGAAGGAAGGAAGGAAGGAAGGAAGGAAGTAGGGAGGGAGGGAGGGAAGGAAGGAGAGGGAAGGAAAAAGGGAGGGAAAGAGGAAGAGAAGGAGAGAAGGAGGGAGGAAAAACGGAGGGAGAGAGGAAGAGTTTTCTTTCTTTGATGTAACTTTATAGTCTGTTTCAGAACTGAACCAAATACCATGCAGAAAGTATATACTGCACCATTACATATCTATTTTGAGGAGTCATCTCTGAAAACATGCATTCCATGTGGTTGAATGGTAAATATTTTTTATCTGTATTTTTGCATGCTGGGAGAAATTGAGGAAATTCTCCATATCCTTCTCCTAGCCCCCAGTGTTCTTGTGCTCTTAATGTCTTCTATTTTTTATTTTAGGCAACACAATTATTATCTAACTAATTTTGATATGCCAAATATCATGCAAAGTTATGTGATCTTATCATGATTCAAAAGAACACATTAAACAATAATGAGTCCATGTAAAAAGAAAGCATTTAAGTAAACATAAATGGTTAAATATAGCTGAATACCAGAAAGTTCCCAGTAAGTCATTAAATATGAATTCACACATCTCTTGGAAAACAGTTTCATACTATTGTTCATAAATGATAGAAAAGCTTGTGTGTGTGTGTGTGTGTGTGTGTGTGTGTGTGTGTGTGTGTGACAGTACTGAGGCTTGAACTCCAGGCCTGATGCTATTTCTTAGCATTTCTCCTCAAGGTTAGCACTCTACTATTTGAAATCTATTTCTGGCTTTGTGTGGTTAATAAAAGGTAAGATTCTCTCAGTTTTGTCTTCCTGAGCTGCCTTTGAATTATCATCCTTAGATTTCAGCCTACTGAGTAGCTAGGATTAGAGGCGTGTGCCACTAGCATCTGACTGCTGTTGTACTTTGGCACTGTCCCTCTCCTCTTGGGAATCTTCCACCAAGAAACTCTTCAAAAGGCAAGGCCAAGCTCATGACTTTGTAGCTGGGGACGGAAAGGGAAAGAAGAAGAAATGGAAGACCACGGGCATTGTCTCTTGGAGTTACCTCAACAGGTTGAAGATGATAACTTTTGACAGGTGGGTCTGACATTTAGGATCCACACAAGAGCTCAGACTTTGTAATAAACACATCCTTTCCTTTTCATCTGATCTTCTCATCTGGGTGTCTCCATGGCTTCTCTTCTTCTAAGAACAACTATTGTTTCGGATGCAGAATGACTTCATTTTGAGACCCTTAACAATTTCCATCTGCAAAAAAGACCCCATTTCCAAATTAAGTCCTATTCTGAAATTCTGGCTGGGTACAGGTTCTGGGGGAGCACTCCACAATCCCTCACATAAGGTAATGCCAAGATCACAATGGAAGGAGATTGGTTAAAAATAAATTATTGGGGACCATAGGATTGGCAAAATATAGTACAGGAAAAGGACCCAATTTTACCCAGTAAAATTTAAGGACTGGAATTTTGGCTGAAAGCATGAGTTCTTCCAAACCATGGCAAAGAAACAGTGATCACCTTCCTTCAGGAGACCATGCTGGCTTGGGTCACATTAGACTGGAATAAGCTAATTTCACAATCATTACACATCCAAGCACATTATCTAGAGGACACCACAATAGCAAATATTACACCATATTTCAAAACCAAGCTCTAATGTCCTTTTTCCAGAAAAACACAGGCTAACATGCAATCCTTCCCTTTGCAAAGCATGCCCATTTTGAGCTTGTGGTGATATCATTTCATGTCATTATGATTTCTCTGAGCTATTGGTTTCTTTAGGGAAAGGGCTTGGTTCCATCACCATCCTTACCCTTGTGCATTCAATAGATATTGGAGTTAAAGAGGTATCTGCCTCTTATTCCTTTCTTCCTGGCATTCCTATCTTTTTTTTCTTCATTCACACACACACACACACACACACACACACACACACACACACACACAATCTAAAATACAGGAGTATTTTTCCCACTGAAAATAAATGTTATGGTTTTATATGTGCATATTCAGCCTGCACAAGTTGCTTAAGTTTTTGACCAACCTGATTCAAGAAAATAGCAGATGAAAAGATAGTTTTTTTTTCCCTAAGTCCCTTGGCAGCTCAGGTACAGTGGATGGATTCCCTTTGTATTGAACAGCACTTCCAGTCAAGCCGGATGGCTTCTCTGGCTTTACAATTTAGGTTGTTTTATCCAAAGTAAATGGCAAGGAGTTCTGAGGAGGTGGGAAATGAATTCTGATTTAATATACAAAGGGATCCTCTGGGCATCTGTTGCTGTTTTTAGGAGAGTTCATTGCTCTTATTCCGTTTTATTTCCTTGGTGTATAACTTTTATACCATATTGCAAGTGGAAATAACATGAAAGGTAAGAAAATTCCAGTTTTACAATCTTTCAGCTATTTTTCCGAGAAAAATTTGTCTTCCTTTGTGTGGGTTCAAGGACCATGTTCTCGGTCTTCTGTATGGCTAGAAGGGGGAGGGGCAGACTTAAGTGCAAATGGAGCCAGTTATCAGTGGATATTTTTTTTTCAGTTCTAGAATATTTTATGAACAGAACTTTTAAATAACTACCAGGAATTGATTAAGCTATATTTATATGGGAAGACTGTCAGTTTTTTTTAATTTCATGTTTGACTTGGTATAGATACTATTTTTAAAATAGATCTGAGAAACAATACTTTATTCTTATATTAAATAGCATATTTTATATTAAATATTAATGTTAGTATTCTTATATTAAATAGCTTATATTAAATGTTTATTTGTGTGTGTGTTATGTTTATTTGTGTGTGGGTATGCATACACATGCTGGTATTGAACTTAGAGCCTCACTCTATCATTTGGATTTTTTGCTCAAATTTGGTATGGTGTCACTTGAGCCACATCTCCAGTTCTGTTTTTCAAGTTAGTGAACTGGAGATAAGAGTCTCTTGATCCTCAGATCTCTGCCTCCTGAGTAGCTAGGATTACAGGGTGTAAGCGACTGACAAGTAATGTTCAACTTTCAAATTCTGGGAAGAGGATTGCAGAGTCTGAGGCCCATATTTCCTTTTATATTTTTCTGGTTCTTGTGAGTTGCCAAACCTTAGGGCAGGGATGGAACTCAGGGCTTTCTGTCCCTCAATATTCCTGCATCAACTTCATTCTTGGCTTTGATTTCTGTCTTAACAGCAATACAGATAGCTAGAACTTTCATACCATCTTACTCGATGGTGGGAGAGAAAGGAAAATGGATGGGCTATAGAATAAATCTGAACATCTGTGATTATAAGACTGAGCATGCTCCATGGAGACATCAGATGTCAACTTCCATACGAAGCTATGATAATCACACACTGGCTTTGGAGTGCCTGCCATCTGTCAGTTACTAGATTTGAGCATTAGTTCTTTCTTTATTTTTATTACCTGCTCACAAAAGCCAATGAAATGATTGTATTTCCTTTCATTTCCCGCCTAGGAAACCAAGGATGAATGGCAAAACCACTAGCAAGCAATACATCAACTGGTTCAGTAGCAAAAGAGCTGTGATTTTCCTGCAGCTTTGTCCTGAAGTGAACTTAGTTCTCATTTTGTTATACAGAAAAAAAACCCCACTAGCCTAGGCCCTTCCTCTCCTTGCTGGGATGTTTCCACAAGACTGGTGGCCCTAAGATTATATCCTGTGGTACTATGTTGAAATCCAGAGTGAATGGTTTTTGTTTTGTTTTATGCTGATCCTGTGACTTGAACTCAGGACTTAGGCACTGCCCCAAAGCATTTTTGCTGGGATTTTTCTGCTTGAGCCACAGCTCCACTTCCAGATTTTTAAAAATTTAGGTGGTTAATTGGAGATAAGAGTCTTACAGCCCTTCCTGCCTGAGCTGGCTTCAAACTGTGATTCTCAGATCTCACCTTCCTGAGTAGCTAGGATTACAGGTGTTAGCCACTAGTGTCCCACCCAGCAGAGTGAAAAGTTTTATGCACTCCTGAGTCTTTTCAGTTGTTTTCCAGTCAGACTAAGACTCATACAGCAGGAGTGGTCCCCAGTCTTCCTATCACACTTGTAGAAGGATAGTTTCTATTGGTTCTCACAGCTTTGTCTATCTTCCAGCTACAGTGTTGGCATTCACACAATGCTAATGTCATTCACATTAAAATGGGTCCAACAAATTTCTTGCAAGGTGCCAAGATGGGGAGGTGAATCTATTTGTCTCATGTGAGAAATCTCCATGGATGGGAAAGAGAATGGCCATAGCAGATCAGGGCTGAGAGTTGTTTGAGGGCATGGAAAAAGTAGAGGTGTGATAAAGAGGAAAAGTCATTGACAGGGTTTCTGGTGGCTCACCGTTGTAATCCCACTGTCAGGAGGCTGAGATCTGAGGATCATGGTTTGAAGGCAGCCTGAGCAAGAAATCCATGAGACACTAATCTCCAATCAATCACCAAACAGCCTGGGGTGGAGCTGTGGCTCAAGAGGTAGAATGCTAGCTTTGAGCAAAAAAAATAACTTAAGGACAGTGCCTCAGTCCTGAGTTCAAGAATCAGGACACACACACACACACACACACACACACACACACACACACACACGCACACACACACTCACACGCACACTTGTTGCTTATGGAGAAGGGAGTGGATCACTCAGGTCTCAGATCCTTAGCACCAAGTGTGCTAGAGTGCTATGCAAAAGCAGGATTGAATATGTGTGCTTGCTGGGGTTTCTCTTATGCCCTTCAGGTATAGTATTTATAAAGAGAAGCAGTCACACTGTACTTGAGAGCATTCTGAAAATTTTCTTATACTCTGAGCTCCATCTCAATCAACTTTCCTTCCTTCCTTCCTTCCTTCCTTCCTTCCTTCCTTCCTTCCTTCCTTCCTTCTTTCCTTCCTTCCCTCCTTATTTCCTCCATCCCTTCCTCCTTTCCTCCCTCCCTCCCTCTCTTCCTTTCCCTCCCTTCTTCTCCCCTCCTCTCCCCAATCCCAACCCTCCCCTCATTTTCCTTTCTTTCTGTCTGTCTGTGCTAGTCCTAGGACTTGAACTCAGGGCCTGGGCACTGTCTTTGAACTTTGTTGCTCTAGGCTCATACTCTTATCACTTGAGCTCCACTTCCAGCTTTTTGCTGGTGAATTGGAGATTAGAGTCTCAGACTTTTAGCCAAGCAAGACTTGACCTGTGATCCTCAGATCTCAGCCTATTGAGTAGCTAGGATTACAGTGCATGGTTTCAGTATTTCTTTCTCTGAAGAGTTACACATGCCAGTCACGGCTTGGAAGAAGACGGACAGGACATAAGACTCTTATCTCCACTTAACAAACAGAGCTGTGGTTCAAGTGGTAGAGTGCTAGCCTTGAGAGAAAAATCTCAGAGATAGCATCCAGGCCCTTAGTTCACACATATATGGACATGCACATGTATACACACACACACACACACACACACACACACACACACCAGTTGTAATTATTAAGAAGTAACCCGTAACTTGAGCATGTAGCAGAGCTTTAGATCTTAACATTATTTCAGGTCATAAGTGCAAAAAATGTATTAGATGAAGTACATTTCTTACTCAAGTAAGAGATGATAAGTATAAATGCCCTTTAAGTAATATTGCTTTCCCAAACTCAAATCAGATGTTTGTCAAACTGCTATTGCTCTTGCCCTTGTAAACTATCATTTGTAAAGGGAAAACAAATAATCTGCATATTAAAAAAGATTATAAATCGATGGAAACAAATAGCTACCATACAGTATGTACTTATCTTCTGGCAGTTACCCACATACTAATTCCTATTTCCAACCAACACCCTGGCTTTTTGTGGGAGGATTTAAATGTCTCTTAATCTAAGTACTGCTCTCCTGACTTTCTACTGCTGTTCATAGAAAACATACTCTATCATTTCCCACAAAGCACATATACATTATACAAAACCAAGCAAGTTTCAAAAAAAAGTATCACTTATGATGATTTGCTCCTTATGATAATTCATTTGTATTTTGTTAGAAACCACTATCTCAGAGGCCGGAAATTTGGCCTGGAGGTAAAGTGCTTGCCTAACATGCATGAAGACCCAGGTTCGATTCCTAGGTACCACATACATAGAAAAGGCTAGAAATGATGCTGTGGCTCAAGTGGTGGAGCTCTAGCCTTGAGAAAGCCCAAGGACAGTGATCAGGTCCTGAGTTCAAGCACCAGGACTGGCAAAGCAAAACAAAGCAAAATAAACAAAACAAACCACTTTCTCCTGCCCATTGTGTGGATTGTATGACCACCGATGGGATGGTTAAAAAATACTCATCTGATGTAAAATGGCTTGGATGTGGTTGAACTGACTTTGGAAATGGCCTCTTATTGTTCTTGATGGAGATTCATTTGAGATTGGTAAATAACCCAGTCAAGGCCAGAGAAATAGATGCATTTTTTAAATTTTTTCCATATTTTTATTGTAATTAATAGAAGAGTTACATTATATTCAAAAGATAGAAGGTGCATTGCTACATATACATTGATAC
The DNA here is from genome assembly GCF_031878675.1 of Megascapheus bottae. Lineage (NCBI taxonomy): Eukaryota > Metazoa > Chordata > Mammalia > Rodentia > Geomyidae > Megascapheus > Megascapheus bottae. The sequence continues at coordinate 5,519,990 of NC_143531.1, forward strand.
CCTTTCTCATGTCTTGGTCCCCATTTCCCTCCCCCCCATCCCTCTTCTTGTTTTCCCTCCTTCCCTATCTGATTTCAAATAACCAAATACACATATATGCAATATAACAGATAACAAGGTAAAATACGGTAAAAATATGAGATAACCAAGGGATAGCAAAAGAGATGAGAGATAACACAGTACATTAAGGACAACAGTCACTCATTATATGGCTTTTGTTTCTATATCCTGGAGGTCCTTTCATTTAGCGTCATACTATATGGCCTTATGTGTCTAGATTTTACTCTATTGTGAATCTCTGCTAGGAGAGCCCAAGGTTTCTACTGATTATGAGAAATGAGGGAAACCATTGAGCCTAAGTTCCTTTGAGTCTGGCTTACTTCACTTAATATGATTTTTTCCCCCAGAGCCGGGGACCAAACTCAGGGCCTTGCACTTGCCAGGCAAGGGCTGTTCCGCTGAGCCAAATTCCCAACAATATGATTTTTTCTAAATCTTTCTATTTCCTTACAAATGCGGCGATGTCATTCTTTCTGACAGCAGCATAGAATTCCATTATGTATAAATACCACATCTTGTTCATCCATTCATCAACTGAGGGACATCTGGATTGGTTCTATATCTTTGCTATGGTAAATAATGCTGCAATGAACATCGTTGTGCTAGTGGATTTAGTATGCCCTTGTTTCTGGACATTTGGTAAATGCCAAGGGGTGGAATTGCTGGGTCATAAGGGAGCTGTATGCTTAGTCTTTTGAGAAATTGCCATACTGCTTTCCATAGTGGTTGAATGAGTTTGCACTCCCACCAACAGTGTAGTAGTGATCCCTCCTGGCCACATCCCCTCCAGCATCTGTTGTTATTAGATTTCTTGATCCTGGCCATTCTAACTGAGTGAGGTGGAATCTTAGCATTGTTTTGATTTGCATTTCTTTTATGACCAGAGATGTTGAGCATTTCTTCATGTGTCTACAGGCCATTTTTGTTTATTCTTCAGAGAAGACTCTCTTTAAGTCTTTGGCCCATTTTTTAATGGGATGGTTGTTACTTTGGAGATTAGTTTTGGAGTGATTCAATTTTTTGAGCTGTTGATATATTTTAGATATGAGGCCTTTGTCCATTGTATGATTGGTGAAGATCTTCTCCCACTCTGCAGGCTTTCTAGTTAATTTGCAAGCTATGTCTTTTGCCATACAGAAGCTCTGCAGTTCAATGCAGTCCCACTTATCCAGCATTTCTCTGATTTGTTATGTTTCTTGGTCCTTATTAAGAAAGTTTTGACCTGTGCCAAGAAGACCTAGTGTATTTCCTATTCCTTCTTGTAAAGTTTTCAGTGTATCTGCTTTTACCTATAGGTCTTTGATCCATTTGGAGTTAATCCTGGTGCAGGGTCACAAAGAAGGATCCAATTTTAGTTTTCTTAAGATGCTTAACCGATTCTGTCTTTCTTCCATTCTATTTTTTTTTGCTCCCTTATCAAAGATTAGGTGCCCATAGGTCCGTGGGTTAATATCTGTGTCCTCAGTTCTATTCCATTGGTCTTCAGGCCTGTTCTTGTGCCAGTACTAAGCTGTTTTCATCACTATAGCTCTGTAATAGAGTCTAAAGTTTGGTATTGAAATTAATTTTTTTAAACATTCATTTCTGATTATTGTGAAGGCTTACATGACTCAGGTGAAGGGTACATCCGCTAGTTTGGAGAGGCAGAGGCTGATGTAGTAATGTTAGAATATCAGTATTAAGTCACTTTATCAGCCAAAAATCTTATACTTCTTATGTACCTTGAGGGGATGGGTGGGGTTGAAAATGATGGCAAGAATGATGGAAAGAATGATGCAGAACATGATTCTCTGACTTGAAACCCCTTTGTACAACTTGATAGTTAAGGAAATGAAAAAGAAAAGGAAAAAAAATCTATGTATTCAGGTGTTGGAGGCTCAAGCCTGTGATCCTAGCTACTCGGGAGGCTGAGATTTGAGGATCATGGTTCGAAGCCAGTAGGCAGGAAAGTCTGTGAGACTCTTATCTCCTGCTAACCACCAGAAAAGTGGTAATGGTGCTGTGGCTCAAAGTGGTAGAGTGCTAGGTTTGAGCAAAAAACAAAACAAAAACAAAAAGAGCAAAAACAAAACAAACCCCAGGGACAGAGCCTGGGACCTGAGTTCAAATCCCCAGATCAACCAAAAAATCTACACAGCTCAGTATAAGCCAATAGGTCTCCTATAACATTAGACAATTTTATTGGAGAAGAATTTGATTTTTGTCTTTCTTCTTTTTTCTCAGGCATCCAGGTTGGGGATGGAAGTGAAATGCCCCGATTCATTTCAGTTCATGGCCAAACTCATTGAATTCTGGATCAAAATCCGTCTGTGTGACACTGACTTCCCATACTCTGAAGAAATATATCCAGAAATGTTTCATTTCCTGAAAAGCCAGAATTTTGCTTCCTAGGAAGATGGAGGTTAGATGGAGGCCAGAAGTTGAAGGATGGAGAAAGAGTGAAGGATGGAGGCTGGAGGATGGCAATGGCAGGCTTGAGGTTAGAGTGGAGGCTAAGAGTTGACGGATTGGAGACCACAGGATAGAAGATGGAGGCTGGAGATGGGTGGATGGAGGATGGAGAGTGGCCACTCTCTTCACCAAGTCAGCCCTATTTTTGAGGTATTCTTCAGACCCAATGGACTTCTGAGGGACTTCTCAATGCAGTCTGGGGGTCTGATCTCTGCACTTCCATTTAATACTCTGGATATTCTCTGTCTCTCCCTCCTTTCTGGGAACCCATTTCCTAATTGCCCTTGTTTTCCCCAGATTACTCTATTTGTTGATCCATCTGAAGGCATTGTCCTACCTAGCCCCTTAAGCAGAAAAAGTCTCTGTCATTCCATGGTGGAGGGTGACACACGTTCCACACCCCTATGACATCCTCATCCTGCACACACAGATGACCAAACTATAGGGGTGTGTGTGTGTGTGTGTGTGTGTGTGTGTGTGTGTGTGTGTGTGTGTGTGCCAGCACTAGGGCTTAAACTCAAGGCCTGGACTCTCCTCCTAAGCTTCTTTTGCTCAAGGCTAGTGCTCTCATACTTGAGTCACAGCTCCATTTCCAGTTCTTTTTGTTGAGTAGTTGTGGAGATAATAGTCTCACAGACTATCCTTCCCCAGGCTTGGCTTCAAACCATAATCCTCAGCTCTCAGGCTCCTGAGTAGCTAAGATTCTGGATGTGAGTCACTGGCACCTGGCCATAGGTTGATGTTTATTTTTTTTGGCCAGTCCTGGGGTTTGAACTCAGAACCTGATCACGCTCAAGACTAGTGCTCTGCCACTCGAGCCACAGCACCACTTCTGACTTTTTCAGTGTCTGTGGAACCCAGGGCTTGATGCATACTAGGCAAGTACTCTACCACTAGGCCATGCTCCAGGCCCCCATACGTTGATTTTTTTTTAATGTGTGAAAACTTTCCAAACAAAGTTAAACTGGGAAAATTAGACTTTCAGCTAGAAACATAGGCCACATGATTAGATCGGAGAAACAGAAATTGAAAAAGAATATTTTTAAGACAAGCAATGAACCAGGAAACCATGAAATAACCCACCCCCACTCAAAGCTAAAAAAAGAATGGGTACTGTTGATAGTTTGTGAAGGAGAAAGATTCAGATAGAGACTGGAGCTCAATACCATGCACGCTGAGAAACAATGAGCTTCTGTTTCTTGGCAGGTGGAAAGAAAAATCTATTGATTCCCCATTGTTCTGTCCAATCTCTGCTTTTCAAGCTGTGCTTTCCCCTCCTGCCATTCTGTCCTCAGAGAGTTTCATGGTCTCATGTGGACATTTATATTTCCAGTAAGCCTCTCTTTATTTTAGGAGCGGGGGGGGGGGATTCTGTACCAACTGAAGACATGCATCTGCATATTTACTTCGCATCTTGGATTAAATTCTCTTTTCTGTGTCCTCCAGCAACATTTCTTAATTCTGAGCCCCATTTTCTTTAGTTTTCAACAAGTAGTTCTCACACACCATGATGCTTCAGAGGGTTCCTGACATAAACTCTTTTTTTAAGTACACATCTAGGAGTCTCCATTTTTGCATATGTGTTAATACAAACTCTTACTGGTTGCCATTAAACATTTAAAGTAACCTCATACTTTCCCTTACTCCATCTGTCATAATTTTACTATAAAATGTCCTGTCCAAAATTGAGACTGTTTTCCATGTTTCCTGATTTCCTAAGAAAGAGAGCTGGCTCTCTATCTCTTGGTCTCTGTGTGTGTCTCTTTCTCTTTTCCTCCTCCCACATGCTTTTTATCTGACAGAGAAGTTTATATAACTTCAAAACTACAGCTGTCATGAGATTTATAAATAAGCTCTTGGAAATCTCTGGAATGACTCACCCCTGTACTAAAGAATGTGCGGAACATGTGAACAAAATATGCTTCCAGCGATTTACACAGTCATTTCCAAAAACCTTCCCAATGACATAGTTCCTAAGCCAGTGGCCTTCACAAATAGTGAAATGGTTGGATCATTGTCTCTATGTGTAAACTCTCAGCACAGAAGGGATTGCTGTTTTGGAGCAAAACTAAAAAGGCTAAGGTGGCTGTCCTCTATCCTATAGAGCCTCTGGTGGCTGCTACATAAACACATTGGATCTCAAGCCTCTGCTGTACAGTTTATAAAACACTTCCTTCAAATTCGAAACCTAATCCAAGTCTGAGAGGTAAGGATGGAGATAAAGGACAATTCAGGGTTAAATGTCTCAACGTGGCTTTTTTTCCATCAAGGCTGGCACTCTACTGCTTGAGCCACAACCATCTATCTGTCTATCTATCTATCTATCTATCTATCTATCTATCTATCTATCTATCTATCTATCATCTATAATACTTTTATGTTTTCTGGTCCTGGTGTTGATCTCTAGGCCTAAGCACTGTCCCTTAGCTCCTTTTGCTCAAGGGTGGCACTGTACCACTTCAGCCATAACACCATTCGTGGGTTTTTCTGTAATTAACTGGAGATAAGAATTTCATGGGCTTTCCTGTCCAGGCTGGCTTTGAACTGTGATCCTCAGCTCTCAGCTTCTTGGGTACCTAGGATTACAGGCATGAGCCACTGGCACCCAGTTATACAGCTCCATTTTTGTCTTTTGCTAGTTAATTAGAGATAGATTTTCCTGCTCTGGCTGGCTCTCCTGAGACCTTCAGATGTCAGCCTCCTGAGTCTCTGGGATTACAGCTGTGAGCCACCAGCATGCAGTTTATCATCATCATTTTATAGTATTTAATTCAGCCTGTGTCTGAATGGATTCATGATGGCATGAAATCTTCAGGAAGATGAAGTCAGTCTTGCTTTCCTCTGGCAACCATCAATGACAGAGCTTTCTTGGCATATGTAGTTTTGCCCTGCATCACAACAGGCTTTCCACTAAGTCTGGGAGATGACTGAGCAAGTTCCCACTGCTGACGCGTGGTTTTGCATGTGTGTGCCTGGCGTGCCAACGAATCCCTGCCTGTCTGTCACCACGGATGAAGTAGGAAGCAGAACAGCTTGTCCCAACTAGTGTCATTTCCACTCAGATTTGGATTTGCTGGTGTCCCGAGTCGTATGCCAGGTTTCCTTCTTTTTTAGGCCTTACACTTGCAAAAAGGACTTCATTGCTGCTAGACAAAGCTTCCCAAAGCAGTTACAGCTGTCCTGCACTTGTGTTTATTAAGCATGGCAAATCCCTTAGGATGCTTTCTCCCCAGAGCTGGAGCACGGAAGTGGCGCCATATGCAAAGCTTGCTTCTCTGCCCACACTTGCTTTGCTTTCCAAGAGTTAGAAGCCAATAGCTTAGAACCCATGGCTGTTAAAGCTGGTTTCCACTTTAGGGAAAGGAGAATGCTGATCAGATGATAAACTTTTATAGTTCCTGTTCATGCTGCGGTTGGCAAAGTCATAATTAAATTCAATAGCACATTCTGTTTTTTTCTTTCCTCCATCTATTTTCTTTTAACCCAAGGCCAGTCAGAAGCCCAGCTGAATCAGTCAGCTATAGAAAAAAAAATGTATTTTCTTTCTTGCATTATAAATATCTTTGCATTTTGCTTGGGAAAATTATGGCATATCTTCTCAGAGCATCTACATTTTATTTTATGTTACTGGGGCTTGAACTCAGGACCTTATGCTCTTGATTAGCCTTTTTTTCCCCCTCAAGGCTAGCACTCTACCACTTAAGCAACACCTCTACTACTTCCACCTTTCTTTCTTCCTTTTTTCCTTCCTTCCTTCCTTCCTTCCTTCCTTCCTTCCTTCCTTCCTTCCTTCCTTCCTTCCTTCCTTCCTTCCTTTCTTTTTGTTTTTGGTACTGGCAATAGAACCCAGGACAATGTACTTTGCCACTGAGCTATACCCCAGTACACCCGTCTTTTTACTGGCAAGCTGAGGCTTGCTTTGACTCCCATCCCTCAGATCTTAGCCTCCTGAGTAACTAGGATGGCAGCTGTGAGCCACTGTGCCCAGCCATCCCCTATTCTTGATGCTGTATTTGATGGGGACCTTGAGGCTTAGTTTGTACAGAAACAGTGATCTTTCCAGACAAAAGCACAGTCAGAAAAACTATATCCTGTTGAGTTTTGCCTTGTGGTTATGAGAATGAAGATCAAGACAGGTGTGAACAAAACCAATTTTGAAAGTTCCCTGTGAGAGAAGACCAATTCCTTTCTTTCATTATTTCAAATGAATTCCAAGCAAACTTTCACAATATATTTATGCTGCATTGATTTTTTTGCTTGCTTTCAATTTCATAATGCATGCTTTATATTTAGCTTCTAGTAATCATTTTAATAACAGCATAAATTATAAGTGCTTCCTGGTTTTAGAAATTATAAAGTTGTGTTCTGCCAAAGCTTGCAGGCTGGATAAAATTATGAGGAAAATGGAAGATGCTAAAAAGAGCTTTATCTCCTGGAAATATATAAATTTTGATCATTTAACTTTATCTCCACTTAGTTTACAAGCTTACTTAGAAAACCAAATGAATACCCAATATACCTTTTTCTAATAAATTAATTTTTAAATACCCTGTATTTATCTTTTTATTTTTTAAAAACTTGGTCAGAGTCTTTTTCTTTGTAACCTGGGCTGGCTATAAATTCTCCAGACTGTCCTCAAATATTGTGTTTGGATTACAGGTAATTACAACTTTATCTAATGATTTTCTTTTTAACAACACAAGTTATAATACTTTGACAGCAAAGATTCATAATTAGTGCTTCATTTCTAAGTTTCATATTTTTAATAACCTGGTTAGCCAAAAGAATTAAGCTTTATTTGTATAAGCAAATAAGATACATGCAATTCTGGGGCTTTCACTAAATATCATCAAGGATATTTAGATGTTTAGATGTTTAATTTTGATGAAATTTTAAAAAAAGAATTGCTTCATTTGTCCTCCCCAAATAAAAGATATCTTTATGAAAAAAAAAGTTGAAGTGATAAACTCTTCTGAGATAGAGTGCTCAGTAATAAATACCGTACTCAAAGAAGTCTATGAATCATATGTGGTGAGTACATTCTTTGGTTTCTATGTGAGTAAAAGCCTTTAAATTTTATTTATTTATTTATTGGTGGGGGGCTCAACTTTTAGGGCCTGAGCACTGTCCCTGAGCTTTTTTGCTCAAGGCTAGCACTCTACCACTTGAGTGATAGCTCCCTTTCAGTCTTTTTCGTGGTAAATTGGATATAAGAGTCTCATGGGGTTTCCTGTCCAGGTTAACATTGAACCTAGACCATCAGATCTCAGCTTCCTTGCTAGAATTACAGAGGTGAGCCGTCAGTGAGACCTCTTCATGTAAGGGTATCATGTATTAGCAAAAGACAGCATTTACAAACCCAAGGCTCTCTTCTAACTCCCACCATTTATGTTGAGCAAGTAGTAACATTTATCATAGGTTTCTGACTAGGGTATATTTCTCCTAAAAGGTTTTTCTACATGAAAATGCGATAAACAGTTATCATCACTTGGAGAGTAGATAGCTCTCTTCCTGAAAAAATTATGACCTTCATATGAAGGTCATCTGTAAGTAATAAGAAAATTCCAGAAAGTTAATGGAGAGAAGGTTGTAGCCTGACAACCTTCTGAATATGAAATGTCCTCCATAGGACCAGGTGTTGGACACTTGGTCCCCAACTGGTGGCTTACTGGGGACAAATTTGGTCACATCTGACTTCCTGGTTGTACTAGGTCTGGTCCTTCCTCTTTCCCTGCACCATGTCAATCATGAGACAAAGCTTTCTCTTTCCAGGTTCTAGCTACTGTAGTGATTTGCCTAAGTGCAAATAATTGCCAGAATGTTTCAAACCCTGAGATAAAATACACCTCTTCCCTTTAAGTTCCTCTCTCTAGTATTTTTGTTACAGTGATGTGAACATTAATTAAAATATTTTTTTCAAGAATTTATTAATGTTGATTTTTACATCATATTTTAAATGACAAGTTTAACAAACAAATGTTCAAGGAGGGAATCTCTATTTACAATCACTGGGACTTAGTATTTAGAACTTAATCAAAATTAGGCTAAGGGTTTGTATGTCATAGAAACATATTAATTTAAGAAATTAAACATTATGTCTATAGAGTCATAGGTTTTTATGTCTATATAGTTATGTTTATATTTCCATTACCATGTCCATAGCTTTAGGTATGCAGTTATTGAGTCCTCGCTTTTGTACTCTTTGGATTTAATAGCCACATATTAGGGATACCATGTTCCTTAGGTCTTGACTTGTCTCACTCAACATGATTCGCTTCGGTTCATCCATTTCCCTGCAAATGCCATTATTTTATCTTGTCTGTTGGCTATGTAGAATTCCATTGTGTATATATACCACATTTTCTGTATCCATTCATCTGCAGTAGGGCATCTGCATTTTTTCCATCGCCTGGCTATTGTGAATAGTGCAGAGATGAACATAGATGAGCAGGTGTCCTTGTCGTATCCTGGGTCATACTGCTCAGAATAGATGCCCAGAAGTGGTATGGCGGGATTGTAGGGAAGGTCTATTTTCAGTTCTTTAAGAAACCTCCACACTGCTTTCCAGAGTGACTGAACTAGTCTGCATTCCCACCAGAAGTGTAGTAGGGTTCCTTTTTCTTCACAACCCCGCCAGCAACTGTCATTGTCTGAGTTCAAAATCTTGGCCATTCTTGTTGGGGTAAGGTGGTATCTTAGGATTGTTTTTATCTGCATTTCCTTTATGACCATAGATGATGAACATTTTTTCATATGCTTTTCTGCCATTTTAATCTCTTCTTCTGATAAGTCTCTCTTTAGTTCCCTTGCCCATTTAGTGAATGGTTTATTGGGTTTTGGGGGGATGAGTTCCCTGTAGATACTGGATATTAAGCATTGTCAGATGTATTGTTGGTGAATATCTTTTCCCAGTTGGTTGGCTGTCTCTCTACTTTTGCAACTATGTTTTTACCTGTATAGAAACTTTTTATTTTTAGGTTGTCTCATTTATCGAGTCTCTCTCCAATCTGTTGTGACCCTGGGATTCTGTTCAGGAATCTTTTGCCTATGCCTATGAGTTCCAGTGTCTCTCCTACTTTATCATGTAGCAGTTTCACGATTTCCGGTCTGACATTGAGGTCTTCGATCCACTTTGAGTTAATGCTTGTACATGGTGACAGGCTAGGGTCAATTTTTAGTTTTCTGCATGTGGCTGCCCAGTTTTGTCAGCATCAATAATTGAATAGTCTGTGTTTGTTCCACTGTATATCTTTGGCTCCTTTGTCAAATACAAGTTGCCTATAGGTATGTGGTTCTATTTCTGGGTCTTCTATTCTGTTCCACTGATCTGGTCTGTTTTTGTGCCAATACCAAGCAGTTTTTGTTACTATGGCTCTATAGTAGAGTTTGAAGTCTGGTATTGTAATACCACCAGCATTGCTCTTTTTGCCTAGAATTGTTTTGGCTATTCTAGGTCCTTTCTTGTTTCATAAGAATCTTTGGATTTTAGCTTCTATTTCAGTAAAGAATGTCTTTGGTATTTTGATGGGGATTGCATTGAATTTGTATATAAATTTTGGCAGTATGGCCATTTTCACTATGTTGGTTCTCCCTAGCCATGAGCATGGGATGTCTTTCCATTTCCTAGTGTCCTCTTTAATTTCTTTCATTAGGCTTTTATAGTTTTCATTGAATAATTCCTTTACATCTTTGGTTAAGTACATTCCTAAGTATTTTATTCTCTTGGGGGCTATTGCGAACGGGATCATTTTCTTAATTTGGCCTTCTGTTTGTGTATTGTTGGTGTACAAGAAGGCTACTGACTTCTGAAGGTTAATTTTGTAGCCTGCCATTTTGCTAAAGTAGTTTATTATAATTAAAATATTTTAATATATAGTTATGAAGAAAACTGTTGCTACAATGGGAAACAAGAGATAACTTAAAAACAGTCTACTTTTGACACAGCACCTTCCTGAAACCTGCAGTCTCTTTCTCACCTGAAAGAAGAATCCTAGAAGGTTCACAAAATGTGTGATGCATTTGTAGGTACCTGGAAACTGGTCTCCAGGGAAAACTATGATGAGTACGTGAAAGAAGTCGGAGTGGGCTTTGCCACCAGAAAAGTGGCTGGCATGGCCAAACCCAACATGATTATCAGCCTGAATGGAGATATGGTCACCATTAGATCAGAAAGTACCTTCAAAAACACCGAGATTTCCTTCAGACTGGACCAGGAATTTGAGGAGGTCACCGCAGATGATAGGAAAGTCAAGAGCATCATAACTTTAGAGGGAGGTGCTTTGGTGCAGGTGCAGAAGTGAGATGGAAAATCAACCACCATAAAGAGAAAATGAGAGGATGAGAAGCTGGTGGTGGAATGTGTGATGAAAGGTGTCACTTCCACCAGAGTTTATGAGAGAGCCTAAGCCAAGGGACGCAAACCTGGACTAAAGTTTGCATCGGATGCAGCGACATTATATTGGATATAGAGTTCAAAAATATATTATTTTCCACGAATTGATATGCAACTAATTTTTCCCTAAGCTGGATTTTATTTACTATGGTTGTGTTTGGTCAAATAAAACTTTTCAGATTTAGAAAAAAAAACCCAGTCTACTTTCAATGAAAAGAACAACCATTTACACATTGTAATACCACATAAACTTCTCTATGATGTTTTATGAATATGGCTAGATGAAAAAGGCAAATGTGCAAGAATATCGAGGGAAATTAATACAAAACAAATAGTAATAAGACAGAATAGCTATTTATGAAGCCAGGAGCTAGTGGCTAATGCTTGTAATCCTCGCTAGGAGATAAGACCTGAGGATCATAGTTGGAAGATAGCCAGGCAGGCAGAACGTCTGTGAGACTCTTATCTTCAATTAAGTATCCAAATAAGAAATAAAATAAAATTTAAAAAGCCAAAGATAGAGTTGTGACTCCCATGTGCTATTCTTGAGGGGAAAAAAAAGAAAAGAAGAAAAGAAAAGAAAATGAAAAAAAATGCTTAGGCCTCAAATTCAAGCCCAAGAGCCTGAGCCAAACAAAACAAAACAAAATAAACAAATAAAAGGAAGAAAGATAATAACTTGTTATGATAACAGTGTTACAATCTAAATAATATGCTGCTGATATAATTCAGTAGGATCAATCAAAATACACTTTCATAATTATAAGAAATTAGTGTTGAGGCTGGCGTGGGCAAAAATCAAAATGTGACTCTTATCTCCAGTTAACCACACAAAATCCAGTAGTGGTACTGTGACTTAAGTGGTAGAGCACTAGCATTGAGCCCAGGAAAGGAGTTCATGCTCCATAACCAACAAAAAAAAAAAAGAAAGAAAGAAAGAAAGAAAGAAAAAAGAAAAAAAATTAGTGTAGCATTTCAATTATGCAAAAAATAATGAGCAAGTGATAACTGAAGAATTACTGGGAAAATAAGGTGATATTTCTATCTTATTCATTGTATCAAAATCACAAAACATTGGAATAATACTCTATATAGATATAATTCAAAACATTTGAGACTCATAAAATATTGATGCAAACATGTAAAAACAACTTAATAGAAAATACTATAAACAGTGTTATCAACAAAAAAGCCAAATGCCAAACTAGGGAAAAATAAATTTCACAAACATTGTTAGAAGGATTAGTAATAAAAAAATCTAAACAGCTCTTACAAATAAAAATTATATGAACATAATTCTGTCATGGTGATTTACAGGATCAGACTTTATAGAAAAATGGGCTGGGAATAAAAGAAAAATCATTTAATTCTATGCATAGTAATTGTGCTAAGTAGCATTAAGGAATGCTTTTTCACCCATTAGGTTGATAAAATTGATAAATACATTAAGAGGAGATGTAGTTCTATTTATCATTTACTTGATAGGAATGTAAACTGGTGAGAATATCTATTAAAAATTCTAAGATTTATTCATTTGAAATATTTTATTAGCATATATTAATTACACTGGAGGATTTGTTATATATTTCCACCCATGCACACTGTGTACCCTAATCACTCACCATAGTCTCACTCATCCCCCTTTCCTTTGTGTGTGTGTGCGTGTGTGTGTGTGTGTGTGTGTGTGTGTGTGTGTGTGTGTGTGTTTGTGCAGGCCTGGGGCTTGAACTCAGAGCCTAAGCTCTCTAGCTCTGAGTGTGTTTTACTCAAGGCTAGTGCTCTACTGCTTGAGTCACCACTCTATTTCTGCCTTTTCTTTTTCAGTAGTTAATTGAAGATAAGGGTGGACTTTCTTGTCTGAGCTGGCTTCAAACAATACGACCCTCAGATCTCAGCCTCCTGAGTAACTAGGATTACAGATGTAAGCCACCAGCGTCTGACCCTCACCCCCCCTTCTGGTTTTATGGTTCTATTTGAATAGGTTTGTATTAGAGCTTGGTCACTATCCTTCACCTCCTCTTGTGTTTTCTCTCTTCTTGCCACTATCCACCCCTCCCCATACCTGGACTCATCTTCTATTTCTTTCAGTATTGTTTTAAAGTATAATTCATTCGTACAAAGGGCTTTCATTGTGGTATTCTACACACGCACACACACACACACACACACACACACACATTTTAATCATATTAAACCTTTATTACTTTCTTTCCTCATGGCCTATCCCTCTCTTCTTCACATAAAAAAATCTATACATGTTATAGAATGATTAATGAAGAAAATGTTATACATGGAGTAGGATTATACTAGGCATATAATTGCATACTATTTAAATAATAGTACACAGATAATTACATTATTATAGGAATATATCTTGGAGAAACAAGAAACATCTATCTTTATTATGACATGAGTTCAGAAAAAAAAGAAAAGAAGGTGTGTTGGGGAAGAGTTTTTACTCTATATTTTTTGTCTATTCCCAGAGTGAATGGTTCTCTATGAGGTATTGATGTATACTGAACCAATACTTAATGCTATATCATTTATAACATTATGTGCTTTCATAATCCTATTAACACAGAGCCACTGTCTTGTTTCTATTACAGAGGCAGAAATGAAGGATAAGGATAATCAAGTATAGAAGTCAAAAAGTTTGTCAGTCAGAATCAGAAAGTTACTCCAAAGTAATTGGCTGAGCCAGGCGCCAGTGACTTATACCTGTAACCCTAGCTACTCAGGAAGCTGAGATCTGAGGATTCTGCTTTGAAGACATTCTGGGCAGGAAACTGCATGAGATTCTTAGCTCCAGTTAATCACAGAAAAACCCAGTAGTAGCACTGTGTCTCAAGTGGTGTAGTGCCAGCCTTGAGTAAAAAGAGCTCAAGGAAAGCAGTCAGGCCTGAAGTTCCAGTTCCAGGACTGGAAAAACAAGTCATTGGATGAGAATAGGAAAAACTATCTTTCAGGGTAAGATCAACATTAAGTCAAATGTATTCAAATTGCTTATAATAGCTTTCTCAACCAACGCCACTTGTTTAAATTTGGTGATATAAAAGAACAAGACCACCATTTAATATTTCAACAGAGAGAGAGGGGGGGGAGGGAGGGAGAGAGAGAGAGTGTGAGAGAGAGAGAGTGAGAGAGAGAGAGAAGAGAAGAGAGGGGGGCATACTGATTTAATTGCTTATCCAATAATGCTATATCATTTATCAAAGGTAAGGAGAGCTATGTTGTTCACTAATACCTTTTCTGAACAAAGGATTTATGGCCCTTTGCATAAATGGCATCTAAAAAAATACCAGGCACTGATGGCTCACTCCTGTAATTCTAGCTACTCAGGAGACTTGAGATCTGAGGATCCAGGTTCAAAGCCAGCAGGAAAATCTGTGAGACTTGATCTTCAATTAATCACCAAATGGTATTTAGGAAAGTATGTGGATAGGTTAGCTTTCGAAGCATTTGTATTGGGAACAGCCTATTCCTTACTGCCGATTTTTCCAAAGTGAAAGACTGCCACTGATGGATGAGACCAAAAAATTCTATTTAATGAGGCAAGCTTAGTTTAACTTACAATTGATATTCTTTACTGCTGTGCTAATGGTGATCTTACCCAGTAAACAGATACCTACAATCTGTTCTAGTTCATTGTGGCTTATGAAAGAAACATTGTCATCTTTTTATGTGGGGGGGGAGACAATATTGTGAAATGATGACATCAGCCAAGTATTTTGGTTTTTTTGTCTTTTCTGTTTTGGTACTAGGGATCAAACCTAGGACATTGCACTTGCTAGGCAAGTGCTTTGCCACTGAGCTACATCCCAGCCCTGTTTTTTATTTATTTATTTTTTTGAGAACTCAGATTTCCTTGGATCTATTTGAGGAATTGGTTATTACAGGCAATCAGTGGCCTATTTTCATGATAGCCTGGCAGTTTGACTTAGGGAAGGAGATGGGGTGCTTAGATCTGTAGAAAGGACAGACAACAAGGACAGACTTGTTCCAGTCAGGCTCTCTCCAGTTCCCCACTTGTTCTTGAACACTTACAGAGACAGGCTGGAGAAGTGCTATTATGGAAAACACTTTGTGAATGTGCAGAAGTTACACATCAATTCAACCTAGAGCACCTTCGTGAGTGGAGGGTTGTTCCAGTGGCTTTGTGGGTTGGTGACTTTGGGATCCTTTGAGAAACAGCATCCTTATTGGTTTCTCAGGGCACGATCAGGAATCACAGTGGTGAGGCATCATTGGTTAGGTAGAGGAATAAAGTTATTGCCAAGGAAAAACTGAGGTACGAGAAGAGTCTCAAGGGAAATGTTTCAAAGGTAGGGTTACAAGCATGTATGGATTTTCAGGTTGGGCTTCTCACAAAATATAAAAGGATATATTGTGTGGAAGCCTGGAGATTTTACAGATAAATAGGAACAAGATCAGAATATTTATACGATTGTTTCTCTCTCTTTTCTAGGCCTGGGTGCTGTCTCTGAGATTTTGTGCTCAAGGTTGTTGCCACAGCTCCACTTCGAGCTTTTTGTAGTTAAATCAAGAGAAAAGTCTCATGAGCTTTCACACAAAGGCTGGCTCTGGACCTCGATCCTCAAATCTTAGTCTCCTGAGTAGTTAGGATTTCCGGTGTGAGCCAGCTGCACCCAGCATGGTTGTCGCTTGTAAGTTTGCTGTTAAGAAAAGCAATATTAATCCTGTTCCCACTTTATTTATACTTTAAGATTCATAAGCACTTTTCCTATTTCTAAAGCTTGTTAATTTATTCATCCACTCATTTAGTTATTAATATATTCAGTTTTTCAGACAACAAACCTTTATGGGTGGGGGAGTATCATAAAGATGGAAAGAGTTTCTATACTCATAATATTAATGATCTACTAGTTAATAATTACAGTGATAATTATGATAACTGAGTGTGGATAATAGAGTTATTTGCACAGTACCAAGAAACTAATTCAGAGAAATAGGATCTTGAATTAGCTGGAAGACTTAGAGCAGGATTCTTACAAAAGGTGAAACAAAAGAATCATAAAAGATGGTTGGTTGTTGAGTGGTGACTGTAAGAGGAAGATTCTGGGTCCATATGGACAAATTCATGGGTGTTATCAGGGACAAATGAGCATAAAGTACATGACACTATGGTCAGGAGTGGTAAAATGAGATGTTGACTCATATGAAGGGCAAATGTAATGGATAAAGACTGTTGGCCTCATCATAGTATAGTATGACAAACAACTAACAAACTTGTAACATGATTACATTTACAATAATGTAAATCACCTAGACATTGTTCAATGTAATAAATATAAGTAATCGCACATGAGTATATTTTGTCCTATATTATATATAGTATAGTATCCTATATTATGTCAATATATAATTTATCCTGTCTTTTGCCATTTGTCCAGTTCTCTAATTTTTCATCCCACTCTGTATTTTTACATCTTTTTCATGATACCTTGGGAGAGTTCACCTGAGGTGGTCAGACATATTTAGAGGAAAGAGAATTTTTTTAATATTTTTAAATTTTTTATTGTAATTAATAAAAGGGTTACATGATATTTGCCATATGGAAGGTGCATTAATTCACATACATTGATACCCTTTCACATGTCTTGGTACCCATTACCCTCCCCCCTACACCCCCCACCCGTCTTGGTTTTCCCCCCTTCCCTATCAAATTTCAAATAACCAAATACAAATAAATTCAATATATCAGATAACAAAGTGAGGTACTGTAACAATATGAGATAACCAAGGGACAGCAAAGGAGATGAGAGATAACATAGTACATTAAGGACAACAATCATTCATTATATGGCTTTTGTTTCAGTATCCTGGAGGTCCTTTCAATTAGCTTCATACTATATGGCCTTATGTATCAAGGTTTTGCTCTATTGCAGATCTCTGCTAGTAGAGCCCAAGGTTTCTACTGATTATGACAAATGAGGGAAACCATTGAGCCTAAGTTCCTTTGAGTCTGGCTTACTTCACTTAATATGATTTTTTCTAAGTCTTTCCATTTTGAAAGCCACTTTAGGAGATTCTATCATCTGGTACACATAACATTAGATTTTACTTTGAAGTCATGAAGCATTCATCCTATTTTAACAAAACATATTGCAGGTATGTCTGAAGTTGGCTATGTGAGAATCATGTTGGGAAAAGATTTTCTCCACAGAAGAATGTCTGTCTCGAGTACTCCGTCTATGTAGTTCATTTCTCAGAGTCCATAACACAAAAGTCTCACTCCACATTTTTTTTGCCTCTGGGTATCTCCTTCCCTCACTTCTGTCAACTCCTCTGCTCATCAGTGATGCCTTTCCCTTAGGAATCCTTACACAAAGACAGACATCTGTTTCCATTTGCTTTTAGAGAGGGGAATGGGATCTCTGTACATCACTGAGTACATTAGAATCACGCGTGCAGCACTTTCCACGGAGCAAAATCCCAAAGATCAAGAAGCAAGGTCCTCAGAGGAAAGGGGAGAATGCATTCCCATGCCATAGTACTTTTATTTTCCTGTCAATGTGGAGGGGATACAGTCGTCGTCTTCTTCCTCCTCCTCCTCCTCCTCCTGCTCCTGCTCCTGCTCCTCCTCCTCTTCCTTCTCCTGCTCCTGCTCCTCCTCCTCTTCCTTCTCCTCCTCTTCCTTCTTCTCCTCCTCCTCCTCCTCCTCCTCCTCCTCCTCCTCCTCCTCCTCCTCCTCCTTCTTCTTCTTCTTCTTCTTCTTCTCTCTCTCTCTCTGTCTCTGTCTCTCTCTGTCTCTGTCTCTCTGTCTCTCTGTCTCTGTCTCTCTCTGTCTCTCTGTCTCTCTCTGTCTCTGTCTTTGTCTCTCTCTCTCAATCTCTCTCTCTCTCTCTCTCTCTCTCTCTCTCTCTCACACACACACACACACACACACACACACACTCACACATCTTTCTTCTTCCTTCATCTCCTTCTTCATGTTTCAGAATTTCATACTGGGGATTGAACTCAAAGCCTTTTTCGTGCTCAGGAAAAGCTCTACTAGGTATGCATCCAGTCCTATTAGCTTGCTTTTCAGCTAGAGTCTCTTGCTTTTGTCCAATCCATCTTTGGACAGTGGTCATCCTATCTCCTCTACCGCTCAAGTAGCTGTTATAGGTATGTGTCACAGTTCATATCACCTTCCTACTTTTTTTGGAATGTGAAGAATTAATAAAGAAACAGTACTATTCTAATTCCATTTAAGGTGTGAATTTATATTTACATTATAACGAAAGATGTTATAATTTATTTGCTAAAAATGTTTCATAAACATGTGTGTTAAATGATTCTGTGATCTACAATTTAAAAATACATACATTTTTCAGAGACAGGAGAATACTGCTTAAGGAAAGTGTGATAGATTTAATTCAATTATTGATTTTTAATATTCTGTGTGTGTATGTGTGTGTGTATGTATGTGTGTATGTGGGGGCTTGAACTCAGGGCCTGAATACTATGCCTGAGGCTTTTTTATTTTTTTAAATCAAGGCTAGTGCTCTTCCATTTGAGCCACAACTCCACTTCCAATTTCTTTTGTGATTAGTTAGAGATAGAGTCTCATGGACCTTTCTACCCAAGCTGGCTTTGATGACTCGATCCTCAGATCTCAGCCTTATGAGTGGCTAGGATTATGGACCTGAGCTGCCAGCACCCAGCTTTTGTTAATTCTTAAAATTAGGTATAAGCAGCTTTGTTAGAGTGATATGATCTCATGATATTTTCCTATGCAAATTATTTCTCTGTATTAATAGGCCTTATGGTACACTTTTGAGTATTAAATATCACCATCGTGTTTACAGCTTTTAACTATTAAGTGGGGAATATGTTCCATTAGACATTTTGCAAACAAAAACTTAAATTTTTATTCATCTCTAGTTCTTGAATTCTAGGCTTCTTTTGTCACTCAGAACTTGAAATATTTTGATTAAAAATTACCACCTCATCATGCTTATAACCAATAGATATTTGCAGCTCAGAGTTCCGGAGGTCAAGAAGCCCAAGATCCAGGCAGGAGCCCTGAATTGCTCAGCTTCAAAGACAGGATGTCTTGGAGCACTCTCTAGAGTGGGAGAGGGGGCGAGAGCTTCCTTCAGGTCATTGTTAATGTTTCGTGGATGCTAAGCCATCCAGATTTAATCTCTTCAGGGAAGGTCTTACCTCCTAATTCAGTGATTTAGATTCTAAAGTAGGAATTCTGAGATGACACTGTCAGACCACAGCCATTGGTTTCCTTTCCCCTCCTCCTCCTCTTCCTCCTGCCAATCCTGGGGCTTGAATTCAGGGTCTGGGCTTGAGCTTTCTCAACACTAGCAACTCTATCACTTGAGCCAGAGCACCACTTTTCTGCCTTTTCCTGTGTATGTGGTAGCAAGGAATCAAATCTAGGGCATGCTAGGCAAGCACTCTATCACTAGGTCACATTCTGGGTCCGAAAAATGTTCCTATAGAGGATGTATGTTCAAATGTTCATCTACATGTAGGAAAGATGAAGACGGAAACGAAGTTCCATGTGAGCAGCATTATTCATAATCAACCCCACAGTGAGAATCATCCCAATGCCTATCATTTAGTTAAAATGGATTAAAAATAGACCAGTGTGTTTTGTATATTTATTTATTTGAATTATGGAAGGGAAGGGGATAAACAAGATGATGAGACAAAGGACAAAGGGCGAACCAGTGTAGCAGTGTATTCACAAGACGATATGTTGGAAATGAATGTTACAACTTGGGGGGAGGGAAAGTGGACTAAAAACATGGGAAGGGGTATCAATGTTCAAGAAACAATGTACTCTCTACCTTACTAATGTAACTGTGTAACTCCTCTATACATAACCCTGACAATAAAAGAAAAAAGAAAGAAAGGAAAGAAGAAAGAAAGAAAGAAAATCTCCAGTGGCTAGTAGCCTGTCATCATAGTTGGCAGGCTGAGACCTGAGAACCAAGATCCACAGCCAATCCCAGCAAACAAATTCGCGAGATTCTTATTTCCAATTAATCATCAAAATGCTGGAGCAAAGGGGAAAAGCTAAGAAAGAGCAAGAGGCTCTGATTTTGAGCTCCAGTACCAGCAACACACACATAGACACATACACATGCATGTGCACCCATGCAGTATTTTAGTCATGTATAGCAGCACATAACAGGAGTATATTACTGGACCCTGACAAAAAAAACCTTGTACTTTCACTGAATTTCAGAAACCCTATGTTCACTGAAAGAATTCTGACACAGAAGACTGAATACTGCACAGTTCCATTCATATGAAATACGAATATGTTTCCTATGTTTCATAGGAGTTCTCATTCAACAAATCAGCTTATGAATAGAATGCGTCATGATCAATGTCACCCCTTTCAACATTCTCAATGTAACAATGCTGGTTACATGAGTGTGTGCTTTGTCCTCGGCATGAAATGCACACCCAAAATAAACTATTTTATTCATTTCTAAGCCCTATTTTTTAATTTGTACATAGGAGTTCTCATTCAACAAATCAGCTTATGAATATAATGCGTTATGATCAATGTCATCCCTTTCAACATTCTCATCCATCTGTCCCAATTTTTTCCCCTTCTCTCAATTTTCTTAGGTATGCATTGAGTTTTTTTTATTGTATTTCCTGCCATTTTATCTTTTAATTTTTTACCCCTTCCCCTTGGTCCTACCCCCACACACCTTTTTGAGTGCTTATTTCCTTTTGTGGATGATGATGTAGGCTCTGTAAGGAATTACACCATTGGAGTCTCTCCTGGATCTACCATATTTTACTTAATATACTTAATGTATTTAAATTAAGCCACAAAAGAAGGTGTTAAACTCGATGTGAGGAAATGGGAAGAGGAAAGAAGACAGAGGACAGAATGGAAAGCCATTTCCAGATTCATGTTTGTAGACAGTCTGCAGCCATTGACCTTGTAGATGCCCAGGGCAAGCTGATTGGCAGGTGCGACTTCATCTTGGGTTTTCCTCTGGCAGTCTCTATTTTTATCCAGCTGCTCATTCCTCTTGGGACCAGAGCTTTCTCAGAGATGATCAGGAAACTCCTAGATCCTTAGCAACTATCATCGGGAAGCCTGGAGGCTTTGTTCAGAAACTAGAATAAATAGGAGGCAGGGATCACCTAGATGCTGTCAGGTCTAACATCTACAACAGTTAGACTGTAATGCTTTCCCCAAGGTGCAGGTGAACCTGCAGAATGACCCTCTGATGCCTGTGGGTGACCTTGAAAAGTGACCTTGTAAAGCTTTGCTCATGAATTTTGCAGATATTGTATCTGCACCACCCTTTTGGACAACTTATTGACTTACAGTAATGTGAACTGAATGACCTTATTTTGTGTTTAGCATAAGGATTTTTTTGGATGTGAAGGAGAGGGTGCGCTGGTTAAAAGTATAGCCATGGAGGCAGGGAATGTGGCTTACTGGTGAAGTGTTTGCCTAACATGAATGAATCTGCGATGGCTTTCTATTCTGTCTTCTGCCCTCTCTGTCTGTCTGTGTCTGTCTGTCTTTTCTCTCATGAGGACACCTGTCATTGGATTTAAGGACCTTTTTTACTAACTCAGGAGCTTGCATCACATGATCCTTAATTTTATTTTTCTGCTTTTCCTGAGTAACTTCTTTCTCCGGTTTCTAGGTGACATGCATCTTGGGAAGAGAACATGCGCCACCTTTGACTCTACTGAAGCTACATCTGCAGAACACACAATGCTAGCTAGCTTGACGGCCATGAGCTGTTATGGTGGCCAGGATTTTATTCTACAATTTAATAAGGGATTGAAAAAGACACATTTTAATAATTGAGTGCCTTCCATGAATCAAATTCCATGTAATTCTATTCCAATTGGCACCACAACATATTAAGATGAATTGTTCTGATATTAAGGAGAATTCAGTGTTTAATTAGTCCTTTTCCACTACTCTGACAATCATCTTCCAATAATCTATGCAAGCATTATGCTTTACTGGTAGGGGTAAGAATCCAAATCCAAACACACACTCACCATTTTTTTTTACCTTTTTTCATACATTTTTTTATTGTAATTAATAGAAAGATTACATTATATTCAACAGATAGAGGGTGCATCACTTAACATACATTGATAACCTTTATCATGTCTTGGTCCCCTTTTCCCTCCCACCACCCCCCGCCACTCATCTTGTTTTCCCCTCTTCCCTATCTGATTTCAAATAACTAAATATGCAAATATACAATATATCAGACAACAAGGTGAAATACTGTAACAATATGAGATAGCCAAGGTACAGCAAAAGAGATGAGAGATAACATAGTACATTAAGGACAGCAATCACTCATTGCATGGCTTTTATTTCTATATCCTAGAGGTCCTTTCAATTAGCGTCATACTATATGGCCTAATGTATCAAGGTTTTGCTTTATTGCAAATCTCTGCTAGGAGAGCCCAAGATTTCTACTGATTATAACAAATGAGGGAAACCATTGAGCCTAAGTTCCTTTGACTCTGGCTTACTTCACTTAATATGATTTTTTCTAAGTCTTTCCATTTCCCTGCAAATGGGGCAATGTTGTTCTTTCTGACAGCAGCATAGAATTCCATTGTGTATAAATACCACATCTTGTTGATCCACTCATCAACTGAGGGACATCTGGGTTGGTTCCATATCTTTGCTATGGTAAATAGTGCTGCAATGAACATCATTGTGCTAGTGGATTTGTTTCTAGACGATTGGGTAAATGATTGGGTAAATGACAAGTAGTGGAATCGCTAGGTCATAGGAGAGTTCTATGTTTAGTCTTTTGAGGAACTGCCATACTGCTTTCCATAGTGGGGGAACCAGTTTGCACTCCCACCAGCAGTGTAGTAGTGTTCCCTCCTGGCTACATCCCCTCCAGCATCTGTTGTTAATCATGGCCATTCTAACTGGAGTGTGTTGTTTTGATTTGCATTTCTTTTATGGCCAGAGATGTTGAGCATTTCTTCATGTGTCTATAGGCCATTCTTATTTCTTCTTCAGAGAAGACTCTCTAAGTCTTTGGCCCATCTTTTAATGGGATTGTTGGTTCTTTGGAGATTAGTTTTGGAGTGATTCAATTTTTTTTTTTTTGCCCGTTCTGGGCTTGAGCTCAGGGCCTGAGCACTGTCCCTGGACTTTCTCAAGGCTAGAGCTCTACCAGTTGAGCCTCAGCACCACTTCTGGCTTTTTGTATGTATGTGGTACCGAGGAATTGAACCCAGATCTTCATGTATGCTAGACTAGCACTTTACCACTAGGCCAAACTCCTGGCCGAGTGATTCAATTTCCTGAGTTGTTGATATATTTTAGATATGAGGCCTTTGTCCCTTGTATGGTTAGTGAAGATCTTCTCCCACTCTGTAGGTTTTCTAGTTAATTTGCTAGCTATGTCCTTTGCCATACAGAAGCTCTGCAGTTTAATGCAGTCCCACTTATCCAGACTTTCTCTGATTTGTTGTATTTTTGGGTCCTTATTAAGAAAGTTTCAACCTGTGCCAAGGGGACTTAGTGTTATCTCCTATTCCTTCTTGTAAAGTTTTTAGTGTATCTGGTTTTTCCTTGAGGTCTTTGATCCATTTGGAGTTAATCCTGGTGCAGGGTGACAAAGAAGGATCCAACTTTAGTTTTTTTAAGGTGCTTAACCGGTTCTGCCAGCACCACTTGTTGAAGAGGCTGTCTTTCTTCCATTCTATTTTTTTGGCTCCCTTATCAAAGATCAGGTGGATTAATATCTGGGTTCTCAGTTCTATTCCATTGGTGTTCAGGGCTGTTCTTGTGCCAGTACCAAGCTGTTTTTCACCATCTTTTATTATGCAAAGGGTTTTTCTTGGAGGAACAAAATGCATAGTAAAGAGTTAGGATGTTGATAATTAAGTGGAAGGTGATACCTGGTATAAACTTTGGCAGTGTAGAAATTCTAGGTGTGTGGAATGAAAAAGAGCTCTTTCTTATCAGGTCTGTGCCAGTGGTACCTGTAAAAGGACTTCCCCAGACTCTCTCACAGGTTAGTGAGGTCAGGTATTCAAGGTCACATTAGTGGTATCATTCAGCCCATTTATGCACAATATATCACACTCATTATCCCATCCTTTTCCCTGCATCAACATTTAAAATGATGTCCTGCTAAAGTGAAATCGCTTTTGAGATTCTGATTGAAATGAATTTTGTCTTTTGCATAGTAGCAGACTTCTGTCTAGTATCTTAAATAAACTCCAAAAAAACTTTCCACCCCCTCCACCACCATCTTTTCTTCCTCATAGTCCCTTTGTAGAGATACACAGCCTCCGTATTTTGTGTAGATAATGTAACACAAGATCAAAATGTGCACAAGTGAAATAAATGGCGTTGGTGGCTCATCTGTTGGCTGTGGCATGGTGGCAACAGCTCTGTACGGTTTTCTGTGGTCTTGACAGCCATCCTGTTTCCTGACAGTGATGTTAACTCCCCTCTGCAGAGGCTGCAAAAGCAGATCAGGGTGATGAAATCTCAGTCTTTCTGTCAGGAAAAGACCTGTGATGTCTTAGCTCAGGACTACTTATGTCTCATTACAAGCTTCTCTGTAGATGCAGCGAAGGCATTGCACACACGTCTTGTTTCCAGATGGTTTACCTTTATATGTTAGTGACAAGTTGGTTCATCTACTCATTAACAAAGAAGCTGAAAACACAGGAAAACATTTTGGGAAATAAGAAAGCTTGTGCGTGCATTTCTAGTCCAAATAGAAATGCTTCAGCTGTTTCTCCCAAGACAGATTATAAATACACAATGTTGCTCTATGTCTCAGAGATGTTTTCTAGGCAAATATTTCACTTCATTAAATGCCTTAGTGCTGATTATAGAGTAGCTTTGTGAAGTCTGTATAGATATCTGAAATGCATATGAGACAAGCTAATTCAGGTAGATGTGTAACAAAAGCACAGCTTTATTTATGTGCACAGATAATAGTAAATATTCAATCTGATGATCCTGACAGGTTTTGTGATGGATGTGATTTATGAAAAAAGACACAAGAGTTACAATATTGAATTTGGGACAGGCACAAGGAGAAGCTATTCTAGTCCCGAGGCATCATCTGTATGAATCATGATGCTATATGCATACATAGATATGCATACATATATATGAGTGGAAATATATATGTATATATACATACATATATATACAGAACTCAGGCACAGAATATTATGTATTTAGGACAGTATCTAATCTCTCTATATGTATATATATATT
Source organism: Megascapheus bottae (assembly GCF_031878675.1). NCBI lineage: Eukaryota > Metazoa > Chordata > Mammalia > Rodentia > Geomyidae > Megascapheus > Megascapheus bottae. The sequence goes on from NC_143531.1 coordinate 5,545,135, forward strand.
TATCAATATATTTTTTAAAATATATTGCTTTTAAAATATATTTTTATCATCTTTAAGTAGCTATAAAAAGGAGTTGCTATTCAACAAATCAGTTTATGTCTTTCAATCAATATCACTCCTTTCACCATTCTGTTATCCCTCCCTATAGCTATCTATCTATCTATCTATCTATCTATCCATCTGCACATGTAGATCTAGATCTAAATGCCTATTATATTAATATGTAGATATATATTCTCTATTTTTTCAGGCTCAGGTACAGAAACTGAATATACATATCACTCATCTCTCTAAATTTCATTTCTTCCTTGTTTTTATTGATACATGATGTGGTATTTTTATCAGTGAGCCAATTTAAAAATTAATGAGCTTAAAAGTCAAGATGTCAGAAGAAATGAAGCTTCTCTGCTGTTTTGGCATGCTTTTTCTGGAAGCAGAGCCTGAAGTGAGAGAATTGGGGAATGAGATCATTGAAGAGAGGGAGCAGCATTTGACGCAGGCAGGCACAGGCGCATAAACTGCAATAAGGAGTCGCCTACTTGGCCCATTCCATTCTCTCAGCCACCTTGAGTCAAGGGGCTGGCGCTTGGCTTTTTATTGCTGTTTAATTATCTGTATATCTGGATGGTAGGTAGGGGCCATGAACTTCCCTTATGTACCATCAGCTAAGAACAATCCAGTAGAGAAAAGTGGAAGCTGGGTCATTAGAAACAAGAAAGTGATTGCAAATCACTTTTGGGCCAGTTACCCCATTATCTTCTACAGATGACACATTATGGCCTAGCATCTTCTGTGTGTCTGTGTGAATTTGCCCAGAAGAGGACACAATATCTTCAATCATATTGATGAACATTTTTGTTTGGGGGGAAAAAATCCCAATACTAGCACATCGTGTGTGTTGTTTAATACACTGACATTTCATGGGACAGGAATATGCAAAACAGGTAAAGATACCAGCTCAAGGTTAATACATATGCTAATGAATTTAGGTCAAGGAAATGAGATTAAATGACAGAAGAAATATTTGAACATGAATATAAGGCATAGCTTGATATATGTTTTTTAATTGTTCCAAATTACTTGCTTATAGGCAGTCTCACTTTTAAGATAAAGTCAAATTCCAAATAACAGATTTATTATCTCCAGGTGTTTAATATTTAGGCTTAGTGGGTGTTTCTCTATTCTGAGTATGATGATTTGAAACTGTCTTTTCTTACCTACTGCTTGGTTTTGTATTTGGTTAGAAAAGCACACAGGGTGTGTTTTCCAGTGGACTCTATTCTGGATTCTGATAGGGAGAGAATACAGTATAACTAAAACCCATCCTCATGGCATCTATTTTTAAAAAATAACTAAACTTATGTTTTATTGTAAAGTTGAAGTACAGAGGGGCTACAGTTACACAAGTCAGGTAATGATTACATTTCTTTTGGAACAATGTCACCCCTTCTCTTAATTTTTTCCTCTTCCTCTCCCCCACAAATTGCAAAGCTCATTTCCAGAACAGTGTCTAGTGAGCATTACTGTTGAATTGGTTCCACCTTTTCTGTGCATTTTCTTATCTTGATTAACCACTTCCTGTAAGAGAGTGGAGATTGGCAAATTTAAGGAGCTGATGCTGTTAGCCAATCAGACGAATGCAGTCCTGGTTCATACTAATGTATATGCATATGAATTCATTCTTCATCTTTCCCTCCTAAAGATGGATAGATCCTTTTCTCTTTCATGTTTAGTATAAGAGATTCCATGAGCATTGTTAAGACAACATGCACAGATATCTTCAGAAAGGAAAAAAAAATAAATGCGAATATGAAATTCAGTATGTACATTGACCTGAAAACACAAAAGACCACGCTAGTTTGAAGGTCAACTATCCTTTCACCATCAGTAGCAGGACAAAAATTCCTCATTGCCCATGGATTCTGTGGTAATTCATATGTAGTAGTTTATGGTAGTCTTTCCCCAAAAGCTATCTCAATGGATGCTATAGCCCAGAAAATGCATAGAACTTTCAGGAAGTTGAAAGCAGTTAGCTGGACTTAGTTTCTCTTGTCACTGTGTATAGATTGGGTTCCCAGGGGAAGTGTGACATATGGATACCTCAATGTGTCTTAGGTAGAAAGGGTGGACTGAAAATAGTCATCAAACTTAGAGACACCAAAGCCAGATCATTTTGCTGCGAATGTGGCTTTCATGGTGGAATGCTTGCTTAACATACATGAAGCCCTGGGTTCAATTCCTCTGTACCCATAAACAGAAAAAAAGTTGGAAGTGGCACTGGGGCACAAGTGGTAATGTGCTAGCCTTGAGCACAGAGAAGCTCACGGAGAGTATTCAGGCTCTGAGTCCAAGACCCAGGACCAGAAACAAAACAAAACAAAACAAAACAACAACAACAACAACAAAAACCAAAAAAGAGCTGGATCATTGCCTTCTCAGCCACTTGTGTATGTTATTTTCAATTTCCATTTGGCCAAAATAGAAGAGTAGACAGAAAGGTAGGATGAGAGAGGATAATTTATATGAAGGAAAAATTATCCCAGACTGGCCTGGAATTTGGTATCATTGAGTTGTACAATTTATCATTACTTTCCAGTAAATAATTAGAAATGCTGATATAGTACTTGAACTACTTTCTGATATTTAATGGGATTAAAACTTGTTCTGGGTAATAACTTACCCTTCAGCTACCTACTCAAATGACTATTATTTACGTAATGATCTTTATTAAACTCTTCTGCTTTGGTCTGGCGTAGATATAATCTTTCCTATGAAACATTCCTGCCCAAGTTCAGTCATAGAATGAAACTAAAAAGGTCTATTTTTTTTTGCATAAGCATGGTAATGTAAGTGGTACTGTAGTTTATATAATGTTAGAGAACATTTTGCTCATCTATTTCCTACTATTATTATTTGACTATATGCTTCTTTCCCACTTAGATAAAGATATGAGTTTACACTGAATTGATTATTACTGAGAATTATTCCTTATATGTCAGGTTTTTGGAACTAAATTCTGCTGTATAGCAACCTGATAGGTCAATTTTCTTTTTATAAGCATTTATCATTACCTTTTTGCATTTTTCATATTTTCAATGTAGAAACATCATTTTTAAACATCTATACTATGGCTGGGAGTTTGGCCTAGTGGTAGAGTGCTTGCCTAGCTTGCACGAAGAGCCGGGTTCGATTCCTTGGTACCACATACATAGAAAAAAGCCAGAAGTGGTGCTGAGGCTCAAGTGGTAGAGCTCTAGCCTTGAGAAAGTCCAAGGACAGGGCTCAGGCCCTGAGCTCAAGCCCAGGACTGGCAAAAAAAATCTGTACTATGAGGATTCCTATTTCATAATTCAGTATTTCTTTTGATTGTTGAGATGCAATATTTATATATCTTTACAGGCTATCTTATGGCAATTTGACAACTGTATGATGTGTAATAAATTAGAGCAATAGGTATTTTCATCTCTTTATACTAATCATTTTTATGCTTTGGGAATTTGGTGTTTAACTCTTCTAGTCATTTTGAAATAAATTATAGATTATTTTAACTTATATATCTAACCACGCTGAAGAAGAAATTGGTGCTTTTCTCTGATCACTTTAAAATTCTATAAAAATTTTCTTCTTTCTGGAATAATGAACAAGTCTGATACTTGTGCAATCATCATCCACTTATAAGCAGTCTTTTAGTCTTATATGTGCATATATATTTGTGCATATACAGTAAATCTAAAAAATAGATTCATTACTTATTAATGCCTGGTACTAATGCATAGGCTGCTTTGAAGGGCAGTTTCTGGTTCACCGCAGGATGGAAGGGGAAAGCACAGAGAGTTCCTGGATGGAACAGAAATGCTTTTCCTCTCAAGTGCTTCCATCCACACCCACACTATTGCTTCTTGGCTTTTGTGCTGCGATCAATGTAGCATCAACATCCACTCCAGAGTTACTTTGAAGGCTTTAAATATTAGGTGCCAGTGACTCAGGCCTGTAATCCTAGCTACTTATGAGGCTGAGATCTAAGAATTGCTGCTCAAAACCATCATGGGCAGGAAAGTATGTGAGACTCTTATGTCCAATAAACTAAGAAAAGCTGGAAATGGGGCTATGGCACAAGCGATAGAGCATTAGCCTTGCGTTCAGGGACACTGCCCAGTCTTTGAGTCCACGCCCCAAGACTGGCGTGCACACTCACACACACACACACATGCAAACACACAAACACCCCCCACACACAATTTATATGTATGTATAGTTGGAATCCAGGGAGCCTGACAAGAAACATGTCAATGTGTCTTAAATATTAATTATGCCTGGGAAATGGTGCAGTCTTTATGTCAGGGTAGTTTCTAAGCATGGCTTTGATTGCAACTCCAATTTATAGTCTTGTTTGCTCATGTCTTATTATTTTTAATTGTCACACAATAGCTGTACATATTAATAGGTGACAGTGTGACATTTGGCTCATGTATACCTTGTGTAATGATCTGATTGCAGTAATAGGGACATTAATCACTTCTGACATTTGTTATTTCTTTGTGATGAGAGCATCCCAAACTTCTAGCTATTTTGAAACACATGATGTTTTATTGTTAAATAAGAATGCATATTTGTTGCTAAGCTTTACTGTTGATTTTGCCTACCACAGTTTTCCTCCTTCCACCTGTTGACCCATCTCCTCATTTATTTTATGATTCTTATTACTTTGTTATTATAGATTAGGCTGCCGATTCTATCTGTTGGGTTTAAAGGTTCATTTATTGCATTTTTCTATTTGTTTTCTGTTTTCAGTTATAGCATAATTTTCTGTTTGAATTTTGTACACCCTAATTTGCTACTTAGCAATGTGTAAGCCCCTCTTCATTTGTGGTTTGTGTGTGTGTGTGTGTGTGTGTGTGTTTGTGTGTGTGTGTGTGTGCCCATCCTAGAGCTTGAACCCAAAGCCTGTGAGCACTGTCCTTGATCTTTTATACTCAAGGCTACAACTCTACCACTTTGAGCCACAGCTCCATGTCTGACTTTTTTTTTTTGGTGGTGGTTAATTGGAGATAAGAGTCTCAGTGACTTTGTTGCCCAGGCTGGCTTTGAACCACAGGCAATCCTCATATCTCATCCACCTGAGGAGCTAGGATTACATATATGAGCCATTGGCACCCAGTCTTTATTAAAACGTTAATATAAAAATCAGATTTTGATCATCAATGGATTTTTCTTCATATTTATTCATTTTAACACCTTTATTTTCCACATGATTGTCACTTTAAAAGCCCTGGGGATTTTTTAGTAGTCCTAGACAATAGAAGCCACTGTTTTGTTTGTTGGTTTTATGTTACCTTCTCCAACCTTTTATATCTGCTTAAATGGCTTGCGCTTGTATTTGCCTGCTTCTCTCAGCCAGGATCTAGAGAGATCTCCCAAAGCTGAGTCAGTACATCAGTCCCTCTGGCAGTGGGGACAAGAGGTGAAGACTGAAAAGAATTCCTGCTGTACTAGTTGTATATAAGGCCAATGAGTTGGCAATCTTGGAATTATTTTGAGTACTCCATTAGCAAATAAAAGTGAGTGGGTTCTCCTTGGTACAAATCTACCATTTTTGTACTAGTGTCAGCGTGATGGAGACGTCAGTCTCCCTCTTCAGTCCGGATCCAGTAGATGGTCAGAGGCTGTGAGAGACTCACCCAGGCCAGCCAGCTGCTCACCAGGCTGTCAGCCACCGCACCTTATTTCTGGAGAGGTTCAGTGTTAGAGCTGTCTATTAATAAAAGGTGAAGTAGGGCTATTGTAACAGAAAGACAAAAGCCCACCATGGGCTAAAGAGCAAGACCATGGCCTTTTCCCCTAGCTGAGGTGTGTGACCTCAGTACTCAGCTGCACTCCACTGACGATTCTTTCAGTGTAGGATGCTAGAGGTAGATGGTCCAGGCTGGGCCACCGGGGAGAACACAGCTGGTTTGTGGAAGAGACAGAGCATGGATGGATTGTGGTCTTCGGTTTAGTCATTTTACTGACTGTGTCACCTGCAGACCAGGCTTAAGACAGAAGAGAAGGCAGGCTGGGTGGGAGGCAGTCCTGTGTGGCTGTAACTCTTCTTCACTGAAAGAGAAGAGAAGCAAACTTGGTTAGGAAGTAAGAAGCCCCACTTATAATGTTAAAGCTAGCCTACATGAAAGAAATCTGTTAATTAGTTGATCATTTTTAATTGGTTTCAATGATTTCCCTAGCAAGAAATTAGGAAACAAGGATCAGGATCAATGTGTGGCCCAGAACATTGAATATTTTCTCATTAAGTCCTGGGAACCAGCAGAGGCTTACTCAGAATGTCCATAAGCATCCAGTGGGCAGTTGGGGGTTATGTAATTAAGAGACTGAAAGAACTCTGTGGAACAAACAACAAACAAACAAAAGAATGCTACCAATAATTATACCAGACTATTTGGAAAAAAACCTATGGCCAACCCAGCTGGTAAGTTATTGGTGTTGAATATGTGGAATTCAATTTTTATTTATTTATATTTTTTTGTTTACCTGCTGAAAATTTAGACTAGGAAAGAGGAGATTATCACCAGTCAAACCAGGACTATTAAGTCAGATTTCCATTGTTTTTCTGTTGATTGTTAGAGTCATTAGGACTAAGTGCTGGAGCCTTGAGTCACAGGCGTATGTATAAAACTTCCTGTTAGGACCAAAGTCTGCTTTAGCCTAGTGTTGGTGGATCATGCTTATAATTCTAGCTAGAAGCTAAGAGCCTCAGGGGAGAGGATTGTGGTTCAAAGTAAGCCTTGGCTGACAAGTCCATAAGACTAGTACCTTCCATTAGCCACCAGAAAACCACAAGTGGCGCTGTGGTTTAAAGTGGTAGAGCACTAGCCTTGGGCCAAAGGAGCTCAGAGACAGCGCCCAGACCCTGAGTTCAAGCTCCACGCTCAGCGGACAGTCTTCTTTCACCCTTTCGATTCAGCATTATAGTAGAAACCTTAGCCAGACTGAGAAGTCTTGGAGATTTGAAAAAAAAAAAAAGATGTGAAATTTTGGAGTCCTAAAAACATCTATTAGAGCTTCCAAATACTCTGACTGGACCATTGTGTGATAATATGAGTGATCAAGGGGTATTATGCTTTCTCTACAGTATTTATGGTGGATTCAGCCTAGCACATTATGAAAGAATGGAAAGAGAACCACCGCATCCAGCTCCTGAGCCCAAAGGTTGTGCTGGGTCTCCACCCCAGGAGCCTCTCATCCACACAGTAGCTTTTCCATGAGAGGATTTATCAGGAAGAAGAAAGCCCGTTTCAGCTCCTTGAAGCCTTAGTCAAAGAACTAATAATGCTCAGGGCTGCAATACTGTCCTAAGAGTAAAGAAGCAGAGCGATAATGAGGCTGTCATTATATTCTTTCCTCTCAGCTTCCATTGTGGATAACTGTATGGAATTTATTTCCAGGAAGAAACAAATTACAGCTTTCCATCATTGCCTTTTCTTTGTTATTAATAGAAACTGGGCATGCTTCTTAAATAGGAGCTCTTTTGATTCCCTCTTCAAAAAAAAATAGTAGAAAATCTTGAGAGACTATTTTGAGGTTAAATTGTTATGATGGTTGCCTGAATGTGTTGTGAATATTTTCAAATTAATTTCAGCATGTTACAATGTAAATATCCTATGTAAATGTTGGGCAGTTTATTAATAATTTTCCATTGTAGTTTTCATTTAAACTGTGAAGTAGAATATTGAGGAGGATCTTAGAGATCAAATGATTTGTCTTTCAAAGCTCAGTTTTACAAATGAAGGAATCATCTAGATGACAAATCCTGCCAAACTGAAAAAAAAGTCAACAACCAAACACATTTAGAGAAAAGTACTTGTAATAAATGAAAAAAAATACATAAGGATAATGAATAGTATGTCTCTAGCATACCTTCTTTATTCAAATTAAAAAGGAAGGGCAATGTGTAATGTGTGTGTATTGTGGAAATTTATCCAGAATTTTATGGCAGAAAGTATAGCTATTTTCTTGACCTAGGCCATCCTTAGACTATGATCCATCTACTTACACCTCCTGTTCAGCTGGTATCATAGTTGTATGCCACTGTGCCTGGCTCATTAGCTCAGAGTCTCAAATTTTTGCTTGATTTGGCCTTAATCATTATATACCTGGCCAAAATTTATATTTTTACATGCCTACATAGTTAAAGAAAAGAATTAAATATAAATGATTAATTTGCATTCCCACAAACTAAAGAACTTAAAATATAAGTAGCTGAAGAAAGTAAACTAGAAGAAATCAATAAAAATAAAATGAATAGCAAAAGCTTTTTAATAAAGCTAATGGTCAATGTTTTGAAAAGATCAATACTATTAATCTACAAAGACATTGCTCTTTCAAAGAGAAAGCAATAAAGAGAAAACATTGGTTATTAGGGTTCAAAGGGCATATTGCTACACTATAAATTTTGAAATTATAAGAAAGAGTTAATTTGAGCAACTCCATGCCAATAAATCAGAGAGTATAAATGAAATGGACTAATGTCATTAAAAACACAATTTACCAAAAGTGCCTCAGGAAGAAATATAAAATCTGAAGAGCTCTATTTTGATTAAAGAAACTTAATTTGCAATCAAAAGCCTTTATATAAAAAAATACTTTAGATGCAAATGGATTTCCTATTGGATGCCATAAAACTTCAAGAAAGAAATAACCCCAATCTTGAGCAATATCTTTCTGAAAACAAGAGGGAACTAACCTGGCATATTCACTAGTGCATTTGCATGAAAAATGTTGTTTAAAGACAATATTTTGTGGAACTAGACTTATGCTAATAAGTCTGACACTAAACCGAATAAAAATGTTACAAAAAGAAAATATGTGGCTCATAGTCCTCAGAAACATAGACACAGATTCCTCAGTCATCGACCAGCAAATGAGGTCTAAAATTATATAAAAGAGATAATGTATTGTGATAAAATAACGTTAGCCCAAGGATGGGTTCAACATTTGAGAATTGATTGACTTTATCTAGTAAAATTTCAAAAGTCAGGAAATTTCATGAAAAAAGCGACATCTATTTATGATAAATACGTCCAGAATACTTGCACTAGGAGGTAACTGGCTCAATTTTATAAAAATGCATCAAAAATGCACAGCAAATATTATGTCTAATGTTACTTTTCTCTTAGGATAAAAGTCTGCTTTGACTTTTGCTATTCCGCATTGTAGTAGAAACCTAGACCAATCTGAGAAGGCTGGGGAAATGACAGAACAACATCAGTAATGAACAAACCCACTACTAGAAATGCCTCCCAATCCCCCTGAAATCTAGCATAAAAAATGCCATCACATTTGCTGGGCACTGGTGACTCACACCTGTAATCCTAACTACTTAGGAGGCTATGATATCCGAAGACTGTGGTTCGAAGTCAACCTGGGTAAGAAAGGACATAAGTTACTTACCTCCAATAAACTACTCAGAAAAAGCTGAAAGTGGTGCTTGTGGCTCAAGTGGTAAATAGAGTACTAGCCTTAAGCAAACAACAACAACAAAACAAAACAAAACAAAAAACTCCTCAGGGACAGAGCCCAGGCTCTGGGTTCAAGATTAATTAAATTACTTAATCTCTTATTAAATTGCAATTAATTTCTTTGAAAAAACCCACTTCGCCATATTTCAACTAATAATTCCAATTTTAGGCATTTGCCTAAGGAATCAAGCCAGTGCAAAGAGAAAGGAGAGGTGCCAGAAAGGGTTATGGGGGTTGTTGATGACTATTATCAAGTATATTACATAGACATAAGAAAATATAATTGTGAAGCAGAGTACATTAGGACCTGTGGTGCCTTTGTCCTTTCCTATCCTTGCATGAAACCCTAACATCTTCAGAGAGTCATAGCTGCTGTCTTATTTCTAGTTCTCTGAATTAGGCACAAGTTGATCTGATTGTGAATCTTGAAGAGAATTCTGGGAGGCCAGGTTTGGTATTAACCAGATAGATAAGGAACAAACCATCTTGGAACTACAAGTCACTTTAATCTTTGCTCTGTGTGTGTGTGTGTGTGTGTGTGTGTGTGTGTGTGTGTGTGTGTGTGTGTGTATACTGATCCTAGCGCTTGAACTCAGGGCCTGAACAGTATCCCTGAACTCAAAGCTAGTGTTCTACCATTTGAGCAACAACTCCCTTCCAGCTTTTTGGTGGTTAACTGGAGTTAAGAGTCTCACAAACTGATCTGCCTGGGCTGATTTTGGAAACAGCAATTCTCACATCTCAGACTCCTGAGAAGCTAGGATTACAGACATGAACACATATAAATGTGTGTATGTATATATATATATACATATATGCATACATATATACACACATACACACATGGATAAGTGTATATGTAGGTATATATGTATATAGGTACATATATGCAAAAAAGACCCAAGCCCAATGATTTCATCCATCAAAGCTTAAGAAAATTGAAGGGAGATGAAATAATCTAAATAATCTAAATTCACCACATTTTCTAAAGGATAATTTTCTTCACTTGATGTTGTTAGCTGTCAAATTAACTTCACTGGCGCACAGAAAATCCATTCATAAATGACTCTGCACGGTACACTGAACAGCAGGGTCTTTCTAAAATCTCTGTGTTCACTACTCAATTTTTGTTCTTTTCTTTCTTTTTTTTGCCATTTTACTTTCTTGCTGTTTAGCATCCCGCTATTATTATGTAAGTCTTGTAAATATGTAATTACCCACCAGGTTTGCATCTAGCTGAACCACCCTCTTACAGTAGGAGGGAGATATTTCTAAGCCCAGCTACTGTTATTATCTTGTTACTCTCTGATTTCCTACCTGAAGATGAAGAAAAAAAATAGAAAGGTATACCACTTCTCATTATTCTTCTGTAGTTGCACCATACATTTTTGAGAAGAAATCACAATTTTTCTAAACCCAACTTTATGTTGTGTGTCTATGGGTCATGTTAGGAAGTTAATAAGCCTGTCGCCACCTGTAGGTGAAGATGAGAACAAAGTGTTTATATTCATCCCGATTCCCTGACACTCGCAGGTCCTCTGAAGTCCTTTCCAATATTCTCAGCTTGCCATTAACTTAGATAATCTTTTTTTTTGCCTTTTTGTCAGTTCTGGGGCTTGAACTCAAGGCCTGAGCACTGTCCTTGGACTTTCTTAAGGCTAGAGCTCTACCACTTGAGCCTCAGCATCATTTCTGCCTTTTTCTATGTATGTGCTACTGAGGAACTGAACGCAAGTCTTTGTGCAAGTACTCTACCACTAGGCCAAACTCCTGGCCCTGGATACATTTTTTAATCTATGGAAATAATTTAAAATGCAGAAATTATTTGCCTTAAGGCTTGATTCAACGAATCACAAAATCCCATTAATATGTATTCTTTTTGTTTCTGTTTAAGACATTAAACATAATACTTAATATTGGTGAAGAAAATGAGCCAAGAGTGCTGAAGAGATGAGGATGAGGCTCTTCTTGGCATCCATTCATATGACGTCTGGCCCACTCTGTGTGGCCTGGTGGCTATTCCTCTATGTAAGGCTTAATGGGGGAGGGGGGAGGCTGCCATGGCAACAAACTAAACTTGGGAGCTCTGTTGTACCTGCTGCAAAACCACACTGACAAGGGCAGCTCACTCTTGTAATCCTAGCTACTCAGAAGGCGGAGATCTGGGACTCAGGCTTGGAAGCCAGCCTAGGCAAGGAAGTCTGTGAGACTCTTAGCTCCAATTCACCATCCAAAAGCAGAAAGAGGAGCTGTGGCTCAAAGTGGTAAAGCACTAGCCTTGAGCAGAGGGACAGCTCCCAGACTCCAGTTCAAGCCCCAAGACCAACAACAGAAGAACAGCACAAAACACTCAAACGTATTTCCACTGCTGGCTTAAATGCAAGCTCCCCTCTCTTTCCCAGTGCACAATGAGAACATAGTCCTCTGGGAATGCTGCGATCAGTGGGGAAAAGGATGGCAGAGTGGTGGGGTGAGTGTGATTAAAGTGAGGTCTGCGTTCTATAGGCCATGATTTTCCCATTAGAAACTTTTAGAAAGTAACAAGATGGAGGATGGTCTTCCTTTGCTATTGAATGGTGTGTGTGTGTGTGTGTGTGTGTGTGTGTGTGTGTGCACGTGTGCATGTGTGGAAAAACTGAGGTAGTGTTGGTAAAATTTCAGTGTGAAGCAGCAGGCATTTTTGTGTCAATAAATTCTTGCACAGAACATAAAGAACATAGAACAATGAAACCCATTACAATTTTGAGTGAACAGGGAGGGGTGAGAAAAAATGAAGGAAATGACTTTGATCAAAGACCATCATAAGCATGTATAAAAGCAGCAGAATGAAATCCCTTTGTGCAGTTGAAGATAGGCTAATAAAAAGTAAATTCTACTTCGCTTTAAAATGTTGACGAAGACATCTCCTTACTTCATAAATGAATTTCCAACCAGTAAACACTGCTTATCAATATCACTCCACCAACTTCTTATTCTGCTAAGAGAACTTCAATCAGTAAATACAGCATGCTAACAGAATTTATCAATCTGTTCTTCTTACTCTTTTCTTTCAAGGCTGTATGTTTTCCTAACCAATTTGTTAATGAAAATACCTATTTCATATGCTATTATAACAGCTGGTAAGCCATTTAATTCACAGATAACTGCAGTGTAGTGATTACTTACTCAGATTCTGAAATTCCATGCTGGATTTATATCTTAGCTACTTACCGTCTGATCTCAGGCAAACAATTTAATTTCTCTCTGCCTCAGTGCCCTCATCTGGAAAGTGCAGATAATAGTATTAATTCTCTCACATGGTTGATATGAAGATTAAATGAGCAAAAATACTGACAAAAATGCTTAGAAAGGAACCTGAAACAGAGCAGAGAGCCACATAAATATTTGCTGTTAATAATTGCTTTACATTGAAAAGGGGAAAGCATCTACACTGCAATTAATAAAATACTGTGCCAAAGCAAAATGGAGACAGGAAGAATTCAGTGATTCTGTACATGGTCAAAAATGAATATATAGGAAGTGGGGCTGTAGCTCAAGGGGTAGGGCAGTAGCCTTGAGCTGAAGAGCTCAGGGGCAACACCCAGGCCCAGAGTTCAAGCCCCATGACTGACAAAAGAAAAAGCGAAAGAAAAAATGGATATATCATCTTTAAAATTTTTTGGTCAGATTCTCCTGCAAAATCTTTGCTGCTGGCCAGAATTAATGAATATATATTTTTTTTGTTTTGCTCTTATTTTAATTGCAGTGCCACAACTGCAATTGAATAAAGAAAATGATGTTGATTGCTCTAGATTTCAATCCATCTCATTTAGTCTACCCTTAAGTTGCTGGGTGCTATGTAGCTCCCTAGTCCACTCTCTCTTCCATTGTCCTGGCTCAAAGTATCCTACAGAAACTCAGGGCCCCACACTCTCACTGGATTCTTTCACTCAAGTCTGATGCTCTACCATTTGACCCACACCTCGGCTCCCAGCTTTTGGACTCTTTTGTCAGGAATGGCTTTGCACCTCCATCCTCAAGCCACTTCCAGTTTTCTGGTAGTTAATTGAAGAGTCTCATGAGCTGGCTTTGAACAGTGATCCTCAGATCTCAGCCTCCTGACCAGCTAGGATGCCAGGCTTGAGCCACTGGTGCCCAGCCTACAGATCATCTTAAATGGCATCTTATTCCTCTTGATGATGCAGGAATACCCCCCGCATCCCTTTTTCTTGCTATATGGTTAGTATTTTCTCTTCCTCTGGAACATTTCATCTGCATATAGACATGCAGTTATTTCTCCCATTGAGAACCCCCTCTCCGGTACTAGAGACTGAGATGAGCCCTCTACCATCTTCACAGTGGCTAGCTGGAGATAAGAGTCTCACAGACTTCCCTGGCTGGCTGGCTTCAAACTGCATTCTCTGATCTCAGCATTGTGAGTGCTAGGGTTATGCTCGTGAGCTACCAGCCAGTACCTCACACATAGCTGAGATTTCAGATGTGTGTTGATACTCGGGTCAGGCTAGTTGTTTTGCCTGACAGGAAAATCTTCAGATTTCTGCCTGTCACATATGCTGGTCCTTCTCCTTTACTCCTGAACTCACAGTAGCCATTTTTCTTGACCCCCAAAAAGTACTGCTGCTGAAATTCTAGTAATAAGAGACCAAGTAAGACTTACTGTTCCTGCTAGCTAAACTTACTTTCTTTGTTTCTTTTCTCTTTCCTTTACTTTCTATCCCTCCCTCCCACCTTCTCTCCCCCTCTCTTCCTTCCTTCTTTCTTTTCTTTTCCTTCCTTCCTTCCTTCCTTCCTTCCTTCCTTCCTTCCTTCCTTCCTTCCTTCCCTCCTTCCTTCCTTCCTTCCTTCCTTCCTTCCTTCCTTTCTCCCTTCCTCCCTCCTCTCTTCCTCTCCCCTCTCTCTTCTTTCTTTCTTCCTTTCTTTCTTCCTTCCTTTCTTCCTTTCTTTCTTCCTTCCTTTCTTTCTTTCTTTCTTTCTTTCTTTCTTTCTTTCTTTCTTTCTTTCTTTCTTTCTTTCTTTCTTTCTTTCTTTCTTTCTTTCTTTCTTTCTTTCTTTCCTGTGTGTGCTGATATTGGAGCTTGAGCTCAGAGCCTGGGCGCTCTCAGCTCTTTCCGCTCAAGGCTGGGGCTCTACCATTTGAGCTACACATAGCTCCACATCCAGCTTTTCCTTCCTTTCTTTTTTCTTTCCCTTTTGCTTTTAGGGGGTTCTTTGGAGGTGTGGGCTCACCCGACTTCTCTATCTGGCTGACTGGAAGTGAGATCTTCAGATCTCAGCCTGGTGGGTGGCTAAGATTTCAGGTGAGAACCATCAGAAGAGCCTGGTTCTTGACTTACCTCTGACTTACCTTCCCTGGAGCTTTTACTTCAGAAGACTTGCCTTTGTACAGTCTATCTCTAATCCTTTGACATGCAAATTTTCTCCTGAAGCATTTACCTCTTTTACTAGGCTAGCTTTCTCCATGGTCCTCAGGGCATCCTATTGAAATGTTGATGTCTAGTGTTTCTAGATTCTAAAGTAGGGGGGAAGCCCTCTAACTTGAACAATGGCCAATGAACAAAACACAAACAGCATAATCATTCTCCTCCTCCTTCCCTAAGGACTTTCCTACTAGCTACTTTAACTCTTAGAAACCTTAAACTTGTGATTTCAATCTGTCTTCCCTAGGGCATTAAGACTTGAAGTCTTCCATCTTTTAACTCTGGAGGACAGCCATAGCTTCTCTTTTGAAATCCATCAGTCATATTTGGTGTCATTGCTCACCCTCTCTTGAAATTAAAAAAAAAAAAAGCAAGCATTTTTGGTCCCTTCCTCATTGACTACTACTTCTCCTTACTTGCTTGTTTTCATCTCTCAAAATTGGTCTTAAAAGATAGATTAACAGTTGACTCTTACTTCACCTATTTTACCATAACAGTGCTGTCTGGTTTCTTTGCTTGGAGGCCTGTCTACACTGAGTAGGAAATGGAACCACTAGGAATGGTGGAAGGAAGGCTTCATTGTAGGTATTGGCACTGCTGTGGATGCTGGTGCTGAGTCTATGGAGAATCTGTCTCTGGTTGAACTTATGATGATTGTGAATTAACCAGGTGCTGGCAGTGTGGAATAAAATCACAGAAGTTGGGAGAGTGAAAACAATCAAGGTCCAATGAGTAAGAAAATGTGGGTTCTACAAGGAACTTGCCCCCATCTTGGACTAAATGGAACCCCATTTTTAAGCTTGTTCGGGACTTGAAAAAGCTGAAAGAGGAGTTAGTGGGCACTAAGAGGAATTGCATGGTAAGGATGTCATGTCATGAAGGTACTGGTGTCTCCTTTGGTATCACCTGATACGAGGTCAAAAGAATGTATTTATTCATTCATTTATTATTTATTATGATTCATTTATCCATTCATTCACTCATTGTGCTGGTACTGGGCTTGAACTCAGAGCCTTGGGTTCAATTTTAGTAGCTGGTTATTTACCACTGAAGCCACCCCCACTTCTGGTATTTTTGTTCATTAATTGTATGCAAGAAACTTTGAGAATTTTTCTGCCTCTTCTGGCTTCCAGCAACAACCATGACCCTCAATAAAATATAGCAGTGGACTACTTGGACATAGGTCAAGAGAGATTATGAAGAGGAATAGATAGATAGATTAAGGTCTTTGATATAGATATGTATATATAGATAGATATGTATATCTACAATATAGATATACATTAACATATGACATGTTTTTTTTTTAATTTTACTGTCAGGATAATGTATAGAGTGGTTACAGTTACATTCATCAGGTAGTAAGCGCATTACATCTCACAAGTTGATACTCATGTTATTGTCCCCATTTCTTCTCCCCACCCCTTCCCAATCACCTTGTTTTCCCCCTTCCCTTTCCTATTTCAACTAAACAAATAAACATATATATAATACACCAGGTAACAAAGTAAGATACAGTGATTGCATGAGATTAGCCATAAGGGCAAAAAAAGAAAAGAGAATAAATATAGTACATTAAGAACAACAATCACATAAGATAAAACTCTTATTTCCATATCCTAGAGTTCATTTCATTTAGTCTCATCCTATATGACCTTGTGTACATAGGTTTTGAGCTATTGTAACCCTCTGCTAAGAGAGTCCTAGATGTGTACTAATTACTACAAATGAGGGAAACCCTTGAGCCTACATTCCTTTGGGTCTGGCTTACCTCACTTAATATGATTTTTTCCCAACACTTCCTATTTCCTTATGAATAAGGAGATGTCATTATTTCTGATGGCAGCATAGAATTCTATTATGTATAAGTACCACATCTTCTTAATCCAGTCATCTACTGAGGGACACCTGGGTTGGTTCCATATCTTTGCTATGGTAAATAGTGCTGCAGTGAACATCGTTGTGCTAGTGGATTTAGTATGTCCTTGTTTCTGGACATTTGGTAAATGCCAAGGAGTGAAATTGCTGGGTCATAGGGGAGCTCTATGTTTAGTCTTTTGAGGAATTGCCATAGTGTTTTCCATAGTGGTTGAACGAGTTTGCACTCCCACCAACAGTGTAGTAGTGATCCTTCCTGGCCACATCCCCACCAGCATCTCTTCTTATTAGATTTCTTGATCCTGGCCATTCTAACTGGAGTGAGGTAGAATCTTAGAGTTGTTTTGATTTGGATTTCTTTATGGCCAGAGAATGACATACATTTTATCCATAAACTTTCTTGAAAATTAGGAAGATATTATATCATTCAGGAATTAAATGCATGAACATTTACTGAATGTAATACTAAAAGCAGCACTAAATTCTGTTTTTTAAAATGTATAACTTTTCTTATTTTTAATTATATCATTAGAAATGTATTGATAAAATAAATGTTATGCAATTTATAAATCTTAAAAATAAAAAGATGATGGAGTAAATGGTAACACATGCAGAAATGCCTGATGCCATAACCTGAGAGTTCAGAACTCACTAGTTCACCCCACCTCTAAATCTCACAGAAGAATCTATGCACCCATGGACCCATGTGGCAGAGGGGATTGATGAGTTAGCATGACATAACTAAAATTGACCACGTCCTTTATGTACTGTCAATTTCAATCTTTTTTTGCCAGTCCTGGGGCTTGAACTCAGGGCCCGAGCACTCTCCTTGGGCTTTTCTCAAGGCCAGTGCTCTACCCCTTGAGCCACAACATCACTTAATGGCTTTTTTCTTTGTATGTGGTATAGAGGAATTGAACCTGGGTCTTTGTGAATTCTAAGCAAGCACTCTACCCACTAAAGCCAAACTCCCTGTCCTCAATTTCTATTTTAAAAAAATTCCAGCTCAGACCTCTGTCCTGAGCTTAGATTTATATATCTGCCCATTGACATTCCACTAATAAACACCTCAAAATTAACTACTCCAACTCAAATTCTGTATATTCAGTGTAGTCTTACTTCAAACAAGGAGCTAAATTCACTCCCTGACTCCTGTCTTCTATCTGAATTTGATCTAAGGAAAAGTTTCTGTTAGGACTTAAATGCAAATAACCTTACTATTCCAAATCTCAGGGATTTTTGTTGTTGTTGTTGTTTTGGGTTTTTTTTAATTAGTTGTATTTAAAAATTGTTATTGTAAAGATTATATATAGAGGGTTATAGTTACATATGGCACGTAAAGAGTGCATTTCTTTTCAGACAACGTCACCCCCCCTCTCTCTCCCAGTTTTTCCCTCCCAATCCCACCCACAAGTTTATAGTTCATTTTCAACACAATACCACAGCTGCATTTGTTCACTCTTTATCTCTCTATTTCTGTGTCCTCTTTACCCTCCCACAGATAGATAAATAAACAAGACAAAAAGACAAGACAGCAAAAACAATGAGAGCAAAAAAAAACCACCCTCATTTTTCCCTTTCCTGGAATTCATTACAATAAATATTATTTTATATGATCAGAGGCATAGAGGCCTTGTATGTGAGTGCCTGGAGACTTATGTAGTCTATCATGTCCAGGTGTTTTTCTTCTTTCTGAAGAGTAGAATTTTATTGTGCATATATAAGGGTCAGTAGCTTCCTGGATTTGGGTAAATGATATATTTTGCTATACAAATGAATAATCATAATTGATGCTATGATCACAATACAGGAACTGAATAGAAAAACATAGAGAACTCTAGGTATGTGTTCTGCATCGGATTTTCCTTACTATCATCGTCAAACCCACCATCATTGGGCTCTTTGTGTGTGTGTGTGTGTGTGTGTGTGTGTGTGTGTGTGTGTGTGTGTGTGATGGGACTTGAACTCTGGGCTTGGGCGCTATCTCTGAGCTCTTCAGCTTAAGGCTACTGCTCTACCCCTTGAGCCACAGAGCCACTTCTGGTTTTCTGTTGGTTACTTAGAGATAAGAGTCTTACAGACTTTTGTGCCTGGGCTATCTTTGAATCTCCGTCCTCTTATCTCAGCCTCCTGAGTAGTTAGGATTACAGGTGTGAGCCACCAGTGCCTGGCTTTATTTCTTATTTTTTAATTAATTTTTTGTCAGTGTTGGGCCTGAACTCCGAGCCTAGGCACTTGTCCTTGATCTTTATTGCTCAAGGCTAGCATTATACCACTTTGAGTCACAGCTCAACTTCCAGTTTTTCGATGATTATTTAGAAATAAGAGTCTCAAGGATTTTCATGCCTGGGCTGGCTTTGAACCATGATCCTCAGGTCTCAGCCTCCTGAGTAGGAAAGATTATAGGTGTGAGACACCAGTTCCTGGCCTGGAAAACTTCTATAACCTATCCCTCATCATGACTATTAAAATGTAGACAAACAAGTGCAAAAGGGAGACTGTTTTGGAGTGGAAACAGTGGGAGGAGAGAGTGAAAGAAATGCATGAAGGGGGAAATGGATATGATTGAGAAATTATAGGTGCATGGTTGAACAATGAAAGTGAATAGAATTATTTTAAAAGGGAGAATGGGAGGAAACCAAAGAAAGAGAAATAGACGGGATGAGTTGGGTCAAGATACGTTACACATATGTGTGGAAATATCACAATAGGACCTTTTGGCACAATTAATATAATGGAAGAATAAGACATTACTCCTATGATCAGAATCCAAGTTAAAAATCCCAAATTGGTGTTCTTATGAGAGACTTCCATCCCTGAGAACTCATTTGCCTCTTCCTACTTCTCACTTGTATATATTATGGAAGAAACCTTGGTGTTGGGAGGCAATGGTGAAGGGAAGTGGGGTTGTGGCTCAAAGTGGTAGAACGCTAGCCTAGAGCAAGAGCTCAGAGATGGTGTCCAGGCTCTGAGTTCAATCTCCATGGCCCCCCTCACATACAAAAAGGAGGGGTAGTGGGAAGAAAATACCAGTCTGCAGGAAGTGTGAGGAAGCCAGCACTGAGCATTGCAACGTATTTCAGGAACTAAAGAGACAAGCCAATCAACAAGGCCCACTAAAAGGAGAGAGCCAATCAAAAATAGCCCAACCCAACATATAAATCCTGTACTTAGTCCTACATGGTCCGGTGATAAACCTCCTTCTGTAGCTGCTAGGTCACACCCCCTTTTGGAGTCCTAAAAACCATGCTATGTGTGTGTGTGTGTGTGTGTGTGTGTGTGTGTGTGTGTGTGTAACAGGGTGATAACAGGGTGTGAACTTAGAGTCTGACTTCTGTCCCTTAGTTTGTTTCCACTCAAGGCTGGCACTCTACCACTCGAGTCACACCTCCACTTCTGGCCTTTTGCTTTTTGGAGTTGAAGCATCTCACTGGCTTTTCTAGATGAGCTGACTTTGAACCACAATCCTTAGATCTCAGCTTCCTGAGTAGGTAGGATCACAGGCATAAGCCACTGCTCTGATGTCAAACCTTTGCTTTCTTTTCTGCTTTCAAATCTTGCAAGCCCAGATGCTAAAATCCTGGAGACACAACCTTTGCTCCATCTCCACTGGCCTCCCTCCAGATCATCCCAAACATAAGAGCTGTGCACTGCCATGTTCTCTGCCTAGAAAATCTGCTCCCACCCCCATCATAACCACATGACTTCTTTTCTCACACTTGCAGTTTCTCTTAAATCTCACAATTTCACGTGCCAAATTGGCTAGGTTACATTGCAAATTGCTCACTTGTGTAGCTAAACACCAGTATAGATGGTGATGTGAATTATTATTTTTATTTTTAGATTTGATTTAAGTTGGTAAGCCCTAAGTAGAGCTAATTCGTGCCATGACTGTTCTCACTGTTGAAGATCTTAGACGTAACTGAATTCCTCCTTCCTCAGCGAGGAAGAATTCAGGCTGCCTTTGGACTTAATTTTTGTGGAAGATTTCAGCCTGCTGCCCTGTCTTAAACATTTCACACTTACTTGTGAACTGCTTTCTTAAAATTCTCTCTTCTTTCTTCCTCCTTCCCTCCTTCTCTCTGTTTCCTCTCTCTCCCTCCCTCTTTTTCTCTGCTGATGTAACCTCTCTGTGTTTCCAGAAAGTCCTAACTGAGGGCACTGCTTTCTTATTAAATTCTTTGCTCTATTGAAACCAGAAACCATCCCATAAAATTGCCCATCTCAGTTCTCATTTGGCCTATCTAATTGTGCTCCACAGCCTCGCTCTGTGTGTGTGTGTGTGTGTGCATTTATTTCAAACTTTCCTCTCCTAAACATATGCTGGAAAGCCTAAGCTTCATGAATACAGGCACCTCATTCAGTCTTCTAATGGGTTTTCTCTTCTAAAAAGGTTTAGTTTAGAGCGGGAACACAGTATTTGTTGAGTGAACCAACAAGTAAGTGTTGGTTGACTAAGCTAGTTGAATGACTGACTCCTAAGTCAATTGACTATCTGGCTTACTTGAAAATTCTGATTATGTCTGAATCCTTAGACTGGCATGAAAAATAGTTTGCCTCACATGATGGGATAAAGGAAAGAGAGAGAAGAAATTAGAATAGAATAGTCACACAAACCAAAGAAGAAGGAAAATTAGAAGGCAATTGTAAAAATTATGGAATTAACTATTTTTGCATCTGTCTAGTGCAATCTTTACATTGCTAATGATACTTATTGTCTTTCTTGCCTCTGCCTGGATGAGAAAAATCAATCCAAAGAAAAATTAGCCTGGAGAAATGAAAACAATGCAAGGGTAGAAATCGGGGAGATATAAAAAAAATGGATATAAATGAATGTCCTCAATTCATATCAGTGCTTAGCTAGGATGAGGAACCATAAATGTTAATATCACCTATTTGCACAGATCCTAACACTGCTTATCCGTTTGCAGAGAACAGGAATTAACATAGGCTAGAAAATATGAGGCTGAATAAAGCACTAAATATTTATAGCTGGCAGCATAAAATTGAGGAGTAAAGCTCATTTGTCGAAATCAATATTTTATGCATTGAAATTTTAAAAAGATATTCTGTTCTACAATCCTGACCCCCCCCCAAAATATGATAAAGCAAAATACAAGGCATGCTTCATCCTTCCTACTAGATATTCAGCCTAAATAATATAGCTCCAGACGAAGGTGGCTTTGCAAGCAACCATCATTCATTTTGTTTTATTCTAGTCACCAGATATGCATTGAGGATTCTAAGGTGTGAGACATAACTGTATTTTATGATCTTTGCCGTGGATGTTTGGAGACTAACATGTAGCGGGTGATAAGAAGTGATTATCAACACACACACACACACACACACACACACACACACACACACACACACAATGGCAAAACATGATGAGAGAGGAAAAAATGGGGAAATAGAAAATGGTGTGATCTATGGTCACAGAGGACTTCATTTTGCTGGTATGTCACCCTGAGGATAAAAAAAAAATGCAAAGTGCCTTTTTAGACCTGAGACAGTCTTCCAGCTTTGGAGGAGATGCTTACAGAGGAGGAAAAATGAGGAAATTCTGTAGGCCATTATTATCCCTGTAAAAGAGTTGGAAATTCCTACATAGTACTGAAAAACCCAACACTGATGATACTACATTATCTGAATCTTGTACACTGGGAAAGATCCAAACAATATCCTTATTCACAGATGGTTTGGTGTGTTGAGGGATAGAATTTGCTAGTGAAGCAGGAATGATCAATGAATAACTCAGTTATTTCAATGTCAGATTAGAATTTAGTGGCAGGCAGGATGAATGCTGGCTCTGGACAGCAAAGTAGGAAAGTTAACAAACTGAGTCAGACATGGGGAGAAAGTTGTAAGTTGAATGATGGACCCCAAAATATTTTTCCCTGTCTCCTGGAATGGGTGGATGTGACTTTATATGACCAACAGCAACAACAACAGCCCCTAAATTGATTCTACTGAGGTGATTGAGGATTTGAGTGGCTTTGATTAGTCTGGGATACCAGGATAAGCCCTACATGCGATTACAAGTGCTTTAGTGCAAGGGGACAGATAGAAGTTTGGTTCTAGGAGAAGCATCTACCATGTCTTGACAAGCAGACAATGGAACAGCTGGCTGGAAAAGCGTAAGTGGCCTCTTCCACACCATAAAAGACAAGGAGTAGGCCTTCTGCTGGAAACTCCCTGGCTTTGCCTACATCTAGTTTTGATCCAATGAAACCCATTTTGGATACCTGACCTCCAGAGCTATAAAAATCTCAATTTGAGCTAAATTTTGCTCATGCCTGTACTCTATTCACCTCAGGAGGCTGAAGTCGGAGGATCGTGGTTCGAAAGTCTTTTTTCCAATGAACT
The DNA here is from genome assembly GCF_031878675.1 of Megascapheus bottae. Classification (NCBI taxonomy): domain Eukaryota; kingdom Metazoa; phylum Chordata; class Mammalia; order Rodentia; family Geomyidae; genus Megascapheus; species Megascapheus bottae. The sequence goes on from NC_143531.1 coordinate 5,568,311, forward strand.
CTTATGTTCAATTAACAACCGAAAATAGAAAGAAAGGGAAAAAAAAAAAGCCAGTGAGAATTTGGAGCAGTGGTTCAAGTGGACAATGCTAGCCTTGAACATCAGAGCTTGGGGACCTTCTCTAGGATATAAGTTCAAGCTCCAGGATTGGTGCTAAAAACAGAAGCAAAACCAAAACAAACCCCCTCAATTTGCATTATTTTAGGCCACTCCTTTAGAAGTTGTCACAAAATAAAAGTTGTCACTTTATAACTCCTCATACAGAAGCAGATCCAGAAAGACTCATTAGAAACCAGGCAAGTTCCCCTGAGTTGTTAGGGTTCAGATGTTACTGGTCTCTGCAAGCAGTGAAGAATGGTCTGCTGTCGCAGGCTCAGGGCAAGGAAGCTGGAGCAATTAATTACCTGTCCACACCCTGTTATGAATTATGAAGAGCAGATTGCTGAGGAATTCCTCCAGGCACTGTGGCTCCTCTTCCTGTGTAGTTATTGAACAGGTGGGGAGAGAGAGAGAGAGAGAGAGAGAGAGAGAGAGAGAGAGAGAGAGAGAGAGAGAGAGAGAGAGAGAGAGAGAGAGAGGGAGGGAGGGAGGGAGGGAGGGAGGGAGGGAGGGAGGGAGGGAGGGAGGGAGGGAGGGAGGGAGGGAGGGAGGGAGGGAGGGAGAGAGAAAGCCTCCACCATCCAAGAATGTGATGCCAAGCTACTGCAATGTGTGCAGATCTGGATTAGCACACTGATAGCCTCTCTACTGTGGAAGTGTTCACCTCAGGGTATTCCTGTCCTGTGTGTGTGTGTGTGTGTGTGTGTGTGTGTGCCAGTCCTGAGGCTTGAAGTCAGGACTACCTGTGCCACAGTACTACTTCTGGCTTTTTGATGTTTAATTGGGGATTAAAAAAAAAATCTCACAGGCTTTTCTGACTAGGCTGGCTTTGAACTGTAATCCTTATATCTCAGCCTCTTGAATAGCTAGGATTGCAGGCAAAAGCCACCAGCCAGCTTCCTGCTTCTGTCCTGCTTCTGTCTATTTAAAATCTCCCTATATTCTTTCTCTGTTTTGTTTTTTTTCACAGCACACATTCTTAAAGAAACCCAAGTCTCAAGACAGAATTCAGCGAGATCAATCACACTCCTTATCCCTGCTGCTCCAGCTGCTTCCCTGCCTGCTCTGGACTCTGACCGTGTCCCTACACTGTTAAGCCTTATGGGTTCCCCTGCACTCATGTAACAATTCTGTAAATCTCAGGCCTTGCTTACTACTCCCTTGTCAGGCTCCGGGTGCCTGTAATTGCATAGAAACACCCACAGAAGTCCTACTACGGCCCCCCAGGCCTGACATTTTTCTCTTTATTCCTATTCCAACCACAGCTCCTTGGGAAAACCAGAGATTACTTCCAGCTCTAATTCATGTGTGTGTGTGTGTGTGTGTGTGTGTGTGTGTGTGTGTGTGTGTGTACCAGTTATGGGTCTTGAATTTAGGGCCTGGTCACTGCATCTGAGCCCTTTCAGTCAAGACTAGGGCTCTGCCGTTTGATCTACAGCTCCACTGGTGGCTTTTAAGAAGTAGATTCTTGGTGATAAGAATCTCATGGACTTTTCTGCCAGATCTGAGCCTCCTGAGAGGTAGGGTTACAGGAGTGAACCATGGGTGTTCATATTGGACTCACTTTTCTGTAGCATCTCACTTTTCCACTTGAGAATCTGTAGGCTATAGAATATAGGTGTGACCATAGCATGTTTTTTGTTGTTATTGTTGTTTTTTTTTTTTAAGTTCTGGCTATTTGCAGAGATCAAAGCATTCCTGAAGTGCCTATAAGGCACAAATGCCTTGAGTAGGTCAGAATGATGGAGAAGGAAGGAGGCCATTTTTTTTTCCTACTCCTTGATTTCCTAGCACACACATGGCAGCTACCAATAATATATAGTGCCCTAGAATCATGATCACATATGCTAAATCAGTGCTTTCTTTTTTCTATGCCTTTCACAGGATATTTCAATGTTTATTTTAGCCTGAACATGTCAGGGTGATGATAGTATGGCTGGTAGACTCCATAGTCACACGTATATTAGTATAGCTCTGCATGCAATACCTTCTCTTGCCCAAGTCAATATGCTACAGGATTCTGTTTCCGCAAAGTTGATATTACTCAAGCTTGCAGTAAGAAAGACAAATCTGTACCTAAAATACACACAGTCTCAGTGAGGAGCAATTCTTCTCTCTTTCTGAGCATAAGGGATCTAAATAAAGTCAACTATTTTGATTGGTCTCTGGGAGGGATGGAGCCACATTGCTGATGGTAGAGGCCTGAGGTTAAGGATCAGATTTTTGACTCAGAGGGAAAACCTACTAACGCTTAATGAGGAGCCCTTGGTTAGAGGGTTCATCCATTGGCTCTGTTCATGGATCCACTGTGAAAGCCTTGTCATGGTCAGGACAGAGACTTGCCATAGAGGATATGGAAATTTAGAAATTTCGATGTCCATCAAAATTGCAGTGCTGTTCTCCACAAAAATAATTCTAAAATTCATGTAGCCACATATTTAGTATTCTCTAAGTCAAACATTTGTGATCCATGAGGTTCCTGGTAACATTCTAGACTCTTCTTTTCAAAAGAAAAAGAAAATCAGAGAAATGACTCATAGAATGTGGATAGGCTGTGTCCAATCAGGATATGGATCAACAAAGCCAATCATTGGGGTGGGGGCGCTCTTAGAAGAGACACAATCACCTCAAGGAGAAGAAATTTGGGGATTCTTTGCCGTCAAGTTTGCAGGTTTTCTGTGGGAATCTTCAGCCTGCTGGCCTGCTTTGCAAATTTTAGACTTGCCAGCACACTCACATGAAGTGTGTGTGTGTGTTTAAATTCTTCTCCCTCCCTTTCCCCTCTCCTTCCCACATTTCTCCTCGTTTCCCCTTCCCTTTCTTCTCCTCTGCTCTTCTCACTGCCTCCCCCCACTTACCATTCTTTTGTCAGAGACAAATGACACATTTAGTCTATTCCCTATCTCCATTCCCAAATTGCAACATGATGCTTGTGGTAGGGGCTGAAGGTGTTTATCCAAGGAAATGGACAATTTCCATATTTAGACAGAAAGTCTTGCTTCCACCTGAGCAAAGTCTAAATGTTTATAGATGTAGACAACAATCAGGATGCAGTGTTACTCATAATTCCTTGCGACCATCATTTCTCCATTATTTACCTGTAAAGCAACATATGTACATATATGCATACATATGGTCAAAGCAGAATGCTATTAAGCCATGTTTGCAGATAACTACTGAACCTTGTGTATGAGTACAAACTGCTTTAGAGAATGCTGCCTTGAGAGGGAGAGGTTTTAGCAACAAACAAGAGGAATCTGGTCTGTGTGCAATCCTTTGTTCCGGGTGCTTTTGCTCTCATGAAATTGCTACAATGCTAGACAAATCAATAGCAGCACATTGATAGGAGAGGAATTGCTTGAATCTGTTTCCAGCCCATCATGTTCAAGCAGTAAAACGTGATATAATTGATTCAGACAGCCCTTTTTCCGTTCCAGCATCGTTATGGATATTTATATTTTTATACAAGAATGAATGACATTGAAAAATTCCACGCTCTATTTTCCTGCATTGGCTTTCTTCTTGTGCCCTCCTCTTTTTTAAAGTTTGTGTCTGTATATTCTGTTCTATGAAAGCTCCACAGTGGTTTGTCAGTTCTGTCCTTTTTGCCAGAAGACTAGATCATTAGAGAATTTGTGGTTCCTCACAGATGTCTGGAATTCTATCCAAGACTCCCTGGCTGGATGATGAACAACTTTTCTTTTAGCCGACTGACATACAATTTGAGGAAAATATGTCAATGAATCATCCAAGGTTTGGATATTCTACCTTGAGTGAATTATAAATAAATAAAGCTAAAAGGCATCAGACTCTTTCACTGAGGTGTCCAGAAATGTTCTAAAACTACACAAGACTTTAAAAAAATCACTAAATATTGCTACTGTCTTGAACTGATTGAGTTTTTGAAATTTCAAAAATTTCATGGGTAAGTGTTGATTAACATAGCATACCAGAAAGAAAAATAAATGAATTCATTTATTATGTCTGAACTTTAAGCTCCACTCCTCACCTTTTTGAAGGGGGAAACCTGGGGACTGGAGAGCTCAACTCTTGAACAGTAAGATTTGATTTCTGAGTTGATAAATGTATCTACATTCTAGACGGTTAGCCTCTAAATCCATGGGCAAAAATTCCGGTGTTCAGAATGCTTCTGGATTTTACCCTATATCTGTTCATCTTAGATTGGGAGATAATATTTATACACAAAACAAAGATAAAAAGATTAGAAAGGCCTGTTTCTGTCTAAGCAACATCAAAAACACAGGAAAGCTGGGCACTGGTGGCTCACACCTATAAACTTTGGGAGACTGAGATCTGAGGATTGTGATTCAAAGCTAGCTGGGGCAGGAAAGCCCTTGAGATTCTTATCCCCAATTAACCACCAGAAAATTGGAAGTGGTGTTGTGGCTCAAAGTGGTAGAGTGCTAGGGTTGAGTTGAAAAAGCTCAGGGACAGTGCCTACGCCCTGAGTTCAATGCCCATGACTCAAGAAAGCAATTAACAACAACAGCAAAAAAAAAAAATTACAGGAACAATGCTGTGTTCATAAGCAAAGGCAGAGGCTGAGGAGGGGAGGGAGTGAAGCCCTTCTGTCTGCAGATGAAAGCTCCATTGACCAAGGTGAATAGAAAGTTTTGCGATAAATAGGGACCCTAGGAAAAGAACATCGTGAAGAAGACAGGCTACATGGTGTGGGAATAAAGTTGATGTGGGGTTTCATTAATTCAGGAGAAACTTCCAAATCTAATTTAGTTGGAGTATTCTGATGGGTGCCTTCCATGAGTTTCATAACTGTCTAAATTTGCAAATACATCCCCAAATACAAGGAGTTCTTATCTCAGTCCTGCAAGTCCAGTAGGCCCTGCTGACTAAAATCTTGCCAGATAGTTGTGCCCATATGCAATAGGAGAAAGTTTAGAAAGCTTTTAAGGTTTTCAGGGATGTTCCATATGGTATGATGGGAATGTATTTATGAGTTACTTTTCCTTTTTGGTATGGTCTTTAACTTAAAATGTTTTAAAAACTATCTTTAAGTGGTGGCACAAAAAAGGTTTCAATTTAACACATACAATCTTCCATCGTGTTCCCACAATCCTCCCTACCCCAAGCATTTCCTGTAGTTAACTTTACTTCTTTAAATTCCAAAACAGTGATTTTTCCCCCATCTTTTTATTTTTTGAAGGGGTGCAGGGATTTGAACTCTTGTATTTGCTAGGCAGAGTCTACTACTTGAGCCATATCCCTAGCCAAAGATCAGACATTTTGTGTATCTACACCCCATCTCCTCTTGGCTCGCCTGAGAACTTGGCAGATGTGACAGTGGACTGAGCCCATGCCCAAGAGGCATCTGCTGTGGCTCTTGGTGCTTTCTGAAGCCCTAGCTAGCTGACAGCCCCAACTGGTGCAGTTGGAATTACAGGGCAACCTTAACAAAAGAAAGACTGCATCTGACAGCCAGCAACTCACAGATATATGAGGGGCAGGCAGGTGTGTCAGCCTCACACTCAACAGAAAACAGTGGGAATTCTGGGGTTCCTCAAGAGTTCTCTGTAGGACTGTCAACCACTTACCTTGAGAGATCATCACCGCTGTTCTTCCCTTCCTGGTGCCCATTTCACTCCACTCTTTTTTTCTTTTCCCAAAGACCAACTCCTGTGTAAGTTATCTGACCTTTCTCTGCTACGGTGGTGAGAGGGAGCAAATGTAGACATCATTCATCAAAATATTAGATTCCCCCCCTTTTTTTGGGGGTGGGTGGGTCTTGAACTCAGGGCCTGGGCGCTGTCTCTGTACTCTTTTTACTCAAGGCTAGTGCTCTTTCACTTTGAGCCTTAGCTCCACTTCTGGTTTTTAAGTAGTTAATAGGAGAAGAGTCTTACAAGGACTTTTCTGCCTGAGCTGACTTTGAACCATGATTCTCAGATCTTAGCCATCTGAGTCGCTACGAGCTGGTCTGCCTATTTTATAAACAAGTTGACTACAGAGAATGAGGGAAAGAGACAATTCAGATTCATACCTGGGGTTTTCATCATAAGCAGAATTGATGGATATCTGTAGATTATATCTCAAGCATACATCCCTAGAGACAAGTATTTCAATGTCATTTTCACGGTGTCCAAAGTTTTGATTTTATCAAATCAGCAGACTTTTTTTTGGGAGGGGGCATAGGAGTTAAATTAGGAGTCAAGCAAAGCTTGCTGTCAGGCTTTTCCCACCATTTAGATAGAGCATGGTTCCTCATCATGTGGTCTCTTGTTTTTTAGGTATACAGTGACTATTTCTTCTTCCCCAATAGACACCCTGATAGTGTGAACTTGGAGGGAAATAAAAGGAAACTGTGGCTTTGTGGAGAACAAGAGGAAAAAAGGGTCTTTTGATAGAACTGTCCACAAAGCAGAATGCTGAGAGATCAAGTAACATAAAAATTTAAACACTACTCTCTGTATTTATTAGCAACAAGTTGGTCAGGGATGATAATCAACATTGCAGTTAAGCAGAGGGAAGGAAGGAGGGAAGGAATGAAAGAAGGAAGGAAGGAAGGAAGGTAGGTAGGAATGAAGGAAGGAAGGAAAAGAGCAACCACACAGAGACAACTTGGGAGATACTTTGTTTAGATTGCCCAACTTACCTTTGTTTCCATTTCCAACTGGCTTTAAGAAGAAATAAAATGGAATTGTTCTTATAACTGAAAGAGTCCCCAAGTGGGGATTATATGTTTTCTCCAGCTTTCATTATTAATTCTCTACATTATTATTGTTGTTATATTATTATTTTATTATGTATGTGTGTGTGGCATGTGTAGGGCTTGAACTCAAAGACTGGACACTGTCTTTTAGCTTTTTGGCTCAAGGCTGGTTGGTGGTTTACCACTTGGGCCACAGCTTTTTTTTGTAGTTAATGGAGATAAGAGTCTCATGGACTTGCCTGGGCTGGCTTAGAACTGTGATCCTCAGATCTTAGCCTCCTGAGTAGCTAGGATAACAGGTATGATCCACCAGCACTCGGCATCTATATTATTTTTTGTACTCACTCTTTTACTGTCCTAGCAGGCTAATGATGTTAATTCTGGCCTCTAGAATTTTATTAGAGAGAGGAGTCATTCTGACTGGAACAAAGTAGATCAATCAGGACCTCCACAGGAGCTTTCTGAACTGAAGTTGCTGGGGCCAGAATGCCTTTCCCAGACCAATGGCAGCGTGAGGCAGCATTGCCTCAACAGCATACTTCTGAAAGCTGGAAATCAATTTCCTTCCACATTTGGCCGGTGAGCAATTTGGCTGGTGAACAATTTGGCTGGAGAGGTTGGTCAAGTTTACAAGGAGGGAAAGGAAATCAGAGCAAGAAATCAGTAATAGACTATGTTAAGTTCCAAGTAAACATGGTACCCTTCTTCTTGGGACTCCAGATCAAGTCTCTTTCTTGGCTTACTACATTTGGATTACAAAGACTGCCCACTCTTCTCTTGTCCAACTATGACCCAGCTGATGCTTTATCAATGTTTCATCATTAGCAGTTTTCTTACCGACACCCACCAGCCCCAGTACAAATACCTGCTGGCCTGTAGACAGGAGTGAGTCTCTAGCTTTAGCTGGAGGTTTTCTTCTCAATATAAACCTGTGCTGGCCCAGGTTCTGGTGGCTCACGCCTGTAATCCCGGTTACCCAGGAGGCTGGATCTGAGGTTTATGGTTCTGAGCCAGCCTGGCAGGAAAATCCATGAGACTCTTTTCTCCAGTTAACAACCAAAGGGAAAAACCATGATGACGACGACAACAACAACAACAACAACAACAACAAAACAAGCTGGAAATGGAGTTGTGGCTCAAGTGGTAGAACATTGACCTCGAGCAAAAGAAGCTCAGGGGCAGTGCCCAGGCCCTGAGCTCAAACCTCATGGCAGGCACTAGAAAACAACAATAAAATAAAATAAACCAACAAAAATTTTGTGCTGATGTGGAGACATCTCCTTGTCCATTCTCCCTGCGACAGACTAGAGGACATTTGCAAGTGAGACTTGACACTACAGAAGAGGAGGTGATCCCGTACCCAAGTGCAGTGGCTGGCATAGAAGAGAACGGGGACCTCTTCATGGTTGGAAAGTGCAAAAAAAATGTCCCTGGACTGTAGTGAGCTAGCTAGCAACTTGGAGAGAAGGAGTTCATAGGTGATGACTTTTATTTTCCCAAGGATGTGTGAGACCTGATTTATTCTTTATTGTGAAGGAGGAGGGGAAAAAATGGGATGCAGAGGCCAGCAGAAGGGCACAGCTCTTTATTTTAGGGCATATGAAAGGAAAAGGTGGAGGTTGCACAGACAACGAAGGGAACAGCTGAGAAGTACTATCATATTTTGTTCCAGAAAATTCAATTTCTCCTAGGCACTCAGGTCAGCAAACTGAAGTGATCATTTCCTCCCGTACTTCTTCTGTTCTCATTCCTAGTTTCTAGAAATGATTTTCAGATAGATAGAGAGGTGGATATATATATATATATATATATATATATATATATATATATATATATATATATATAGAGAGAGAGAGAGAGAGAGAGAGAGAGAGAGGTAGATGAATATAGATACTCACACATGCTTTTTATATGTAGTTAATATCCATTCCTTTTCCCCAGATGTTTTCTACTCATCTGATCTCAGCTGTCAGTCTTACACCGGATTATTAATGCAGGTCTAGGAAATGTCTCCTCCCCTTCCGGCTCTTTCCTCTCTGATCCAACCATAGCAATCCAGTCCTTTCCTTGTACATCTCCTCCCAGAAAGGTTCCAAGACCCTTTGGCTAGTTCTTCCTTCTATGTCTAACCATTTTTAGTCCAGTCAGTGTGGTCTTTTTCTTTTCCAAGAGCTCACTCTCATTTTGTCCTTTGTCTTCTGTGTTCACCTGTGGAATTCTTCATTTCCTTTGCTAGCCTGTGCAAAGCAAAGCTGGCCTTTCTCCACAGCCAATCGCCTTCATTCTTCAGGACTTGGTGGTGATAGAAATGGCATAGGGAAGGCAAAGAAGTTACATTTAAATGCTATTTGATATAATCTAAATGTAAATGTAAATAGCCATGCAAGACCAATGGTTGTCACAGAAGCCATGAAGTGCCTAGAGCCTTTCTATCTACCTAGCCACTAGCCCTGTCTTAGAAATCTCTTTTTCACAGAAGTTTTCTAGCATTTTTAATCCACCAAGCACAATCCCATGCTTGTTTGCATGTTTCTGCTTTCCTGTCTTTGTACTCTGGTCTTATTTCCTCTCTCTCTCTCTCTCTCTCTCTCTCTCTCTCTCTCTCTCTCTCTCTCTCTCTCTCTCTCTCTCTCTCTCTCTCATTGTATTTCATTGTCAGGGGGTTACAGTCTTTTCTTTCTCTCTTTATGTGGCAACAGATATCTCCTAACATAATCCTTCATGATGCACTTGACTAAGGTTTTAAGTTATTTATGAGAAAGACAAGCTATTTCCCCATTAAGCTACACACACACACACACACACACACACACACACACACACACACACACGCCAACTGCCAGACCAACTTTGTAGCAGAGAAGGACATTCATATTGGCTGCTGCTTGTGTTTTCACACAAGGAACTTGAAGGAATTAAAACACCATTATTATTATTATTATTTGCTTTGCAAAGAGGTGGTTTTTTCCCCCTTGTTATAGTCACACCAATAGTAGTCGGTTACTATTAAGACAATACTATTAAGATAATACCATTCTGTGGGATGTTGAAGGTATATGGCTACTTTTCGGAGTTACCCAATAGCAATTTTGTGGAAGTTGTGAAATCATGCAATATTAAATGACTAGGCTAAATTGTACACTAGCAATTAAACTAAGAGTCTTTTAATATGAGGACATTCAGCTTTTTAAGTGGAAAGAGCATAAACAAGGGATGTTGCTGGTTGGGAGAAAAGTCAAATAGATTATTCAATAATTCTGCACCACTGCCCCTTTCTAAAGGATTATTCAAATTCATTCACATAGTACATGGATTTTGCTTTTTCTTTAGTGATTATTCAACAAGCATTGGGTTGAAAGAAATGGTGTATTCTCTGCTTCCCTGTAAAGGGAAGCCAGTCTTCATGTATGCAAATGACTGTTCTCTTGCTGGGGGCCCACAAGAGGAGACTGACACAGTAACATCACCAGAAATATAAATCCCCCTCATGCCAGCCTCTCCCATTCATGGAGCTGCCTTAGCATTCAGCAATGTTCCTTTGCATGTTAACACTAGCAAGCAGTATGCAAAACATGAATGTCTACCTTTTCAAAGGCGAGAAGGGCACACAGCCAGGAGGAGAAGGGGAGAGAAACAAGCCTAGGATAGACAGATGACCTTCGCTTTGCTTTCTAGAGCATGAGATCTCAGGAACAAAATTAATTTGCCAAACCACCTTTTCTTATAAAAAGAGCAAGGGAGCCATGTGCCATGCCAGGCAATTTGAGTTTGCAATTTTGATCACAAATGTGACTTTACAATCAGTTCACACACTGTAGCTTTCCCTTACCATTTTTTTTCCAAAGAATAAATCTTATCTTTCTCACTTGCCTTTTCCTTCTTTCTCTTTCTTTCTTTCTTTCTTTATCTTATTTTATTGTCAGGTTGATGTATAGAGAGGTTCCAGTTATATTCGTAAGGTAGTGAATACAGTTGAGTACATTGCTTCTTAAACATTGTTACTCTTTCCCATGTTTTTCTCTCATCCCGCCCCCCCCCCCCACCAATTGCAACGTTCATTTCCAACATCTTTCTTTTTTTTTTTTTTTGCCAGTCCTGGGCTTGAGCTCAGAGCCTGAGCACTGTCCTTGGACTTTCTCAAGGCTAGAGCTCTACCATTTGAGCCTCAGCACCACTTCTGGCTTTTTTCTATGTATATGGTACTGAGGAATAGAACCCGGGTGCTCATGCATGCTAGGCAAGCACTCTACCACTAGGCCAAACTCCCCGCCCTCATTTCCATCATCTTGCTGTTATATTGGTTTACCCTTTGTCCCTGTCTCCTCTTCTTCTTTTCCCCCTTCCCTTCCTTATTTTAAATAAACGAGTAAACGTATATAGGATACACCAGATACCAAAGTTAGATGCAGTAACAACAGGAGATGAGCCATGTCACTTGCCTTTTCTTGGACCATTCCTTATTTTCCATGCCTACAAATAAATTCTTAAGTATATGATGTAATACACTAAAAATCATATATTAACACTGCATGACGACAAAATGGTTTAAGCTGCCTAAATTTTATGTGATTTATAATGACCATTACTATTTTATGGTATGTGGATTCTTTTCATTCTTGTTTTCTCAGATGTATGTAGACACAGTAAAATAATAAGAGAGGAAAATACATCAATTAAAATCAATAAAACTATTTTAAATAAATACAAATAACAGATAATTAAGCAGTATCCTTTGGTTTTGAAAGGGCACATTAGGAATGGTAGAGCAAAACCAATGTTGATTTAAATCTTCAACACAATCTAGAGGAGAAAAGAGGACAACAGTCATCAAAGTTGTGGAGAAGACAGTAGTTCATGAGAGATTTTGTCATCTAAACCTGGGTCCCTAACAGTATCCATGGTAACACATCTGATGACCTGGTAAAATAAATAAATAAATTATTGAATAAAAAGACAAAAAAATCTATTCTCTTTTTTGCTGTCAAGGATAATCCTTGCTTTTTACTTTTTTTTCCTCCTCTGGGAACCATGGCAATTTTTCCCCTCTCTTTTGGGACCCTGCAGGACTTTCTTTTATAACAGAGCTAATAAATAATGGAGGGCTAATGTCCTTTAGACAACGAGCTGGGAAATTTGATCTTCCCAGAATACATTTTCACGCTTAGACATCAGCCTGCCATTATGTGATTGGGATACAGATCAGCACCGATATATTTCGGATTTAGGCTACTTTGCATCAGGTTGAATACAACAGGAGGAATAAGGACCTATTTAAATTTTTCTGTTGAATCACAAGGGTCTAATCATTCCTTCCAAGTTTAAATAAAGCTCGCTGAAATCTATTCTCAACTAATCACCTCTTGGAATTGATGACATTAACTTCTCCTTTAAAATGAAATTAACAAGTTGAGATTCATTTTTCAGGAATGATATCACAACATGAGGATGTGATTCCAGAGCTGACATCATTGGAGCCCAAACCCCAAGTGGCAGGAGAAAACTATTTTCAGAAACAAAATGTGCTTGTTTCCCAGTAGGCCTCATGGCTATTTTACCCAGAATTTGATCAAGATTATTCTTTCTTTTAAAGCTGTTATTTTGTTTTTGTTTTTCTCCTTTGTTTTTGTTTTCTGTACCAGCTGTTTTGCATGTACATTTATCTGTCTTTGGGGGGAGGGAGTAAGGAGGAGCACAGAAATGGAAAAACAAAGGGTAAACAAATGCAGCTTTAGTACTCACAGGACATCCTGTTGAAAAGGAACTATATAACTTGTGGCAGGTTGGGGAGGGAAAAACTGGGAGAGAACTAGGGAAGTGGTGACACTATTCAGAAAGAAATATATTCATTCCTTGACTTCGTAACTGTAAATCCTCTATAAATCTCCTTTACAATATGTTTTTAAAAAGTTTAAAAAATAAGATGAAGTGGGGAAGGAGAGGAATGACTATATTTCTGTCCGGCTTGGGAAACTTCAGTCTCAGTTTTAGGAAGGCCAATTTGCTTTTAACTTTTTGGGTTTAAATTTTTAGGAAGAAAAAAAAAGCTTCTGATTCAACAAGTTTGTATAGCTTCAGCATGTAGATGACCTTTTGTGTTTTGAGAAAAATTTCCAGAAAGATTGTCTGTCAAGAGTCATACTGTCTATTGCTTCCTACCATTTTAAGATTATTTCTTGAAAAGAATAATAATCATTTTACAGTAAGGAAGGTTAATTTATATTTTCTGTTAAGATATTTTGATAGAAATGACTTCTTACCCTCTTAGCAAATCTAGTAGGTAATATTTTATGCATGTTTTACAGGTAAAGTATCAATTTTCAGGTGTTAAGAACGCTGTCTCACATCTCAGCCTCCTGAGTAGCTCTGATTATGGACATAAATCTATAATCTGTGCCTGGTTTGTTGCAGTGTTTTAAAAAATAATCTATCCTATTTCTATAGTCTTAGATTGCCATAATGAGCAAGAGAAAAGATTCATATTCCAATTGATTTAGTTATTTCAGATTTTCCCTTCTTGACTTTCAGAGTCAATATCTCTTTTGTGCAAGTGCCACTACTTTCTCTTACTGAGAACCATAATTCTAGGTAATCTAGTTATTATTTTTAACGCTGGCCCATTAGTTCCTAGTGTAATTTTTCTGCCAAATTCCCTTCAAATGGTGTCCTTAAATCTAATGATTTTTTTTCTGTACTCATCAACTCAGAGGCTGTCATTACTTTCTGAGATAGCTATTCCTCAACCTGTTTCTCCTTCCTCACAAAGCTGGGATGGGAAGACATAAATTTTCCAAGTATGAGAAACTGATTGGTGAGGTTGTACATCAACCCTAGAGAAGCTGGTATGTGAAATGCTGTAGCTTAAGTTTATAAGAGTTGCACTGACTTCTAATAGCACTATGGAATGCTGGCTCTAAAATTATATGACCTAATCATTCTCTATGCACAGGTTTTTTTTTGACTTTAGGACAGTTGATGGTTTTTTTCAAGTCTTTTTTTTTTCATTTGAAAGTATGCCTTTTTTAAACCAAATGAACACACAGTACTTTCCATATAGAAAGTTGTTAATAATAAATGTCCATTTTAATTTTTATATGTTGTAGTTCAAAGTTGATAACAATAAACACTTCTTTTAGTTTGGTCCGGATTTCTTTCTTCAGAGTAGCATCAAATAACAACACATCCATAAACTAGGTGTGTCAACAGACTAACCTTGAGATTGTAGCTCAGAGAAAACATAAATAAATCTCCTAGCATCATTTTCTTTTAGTTGATTTTTTTTACAAAGCATTAATTTGGAAGGTCTCATACATCAGCCATATCTTCTTTTATCACCTAGTAGCTTGGCAGTGAATGATACAGTTGACTGAAGGCACCTAAAGAATTAAAACTGCTTTCCTCTTTCATATTGTCTATTGCCTGCCTGCTTGTTCTAGATCTGCATGATTAACTATTCCTGGGGGGAAAAGATTAGAAAGGCCTTTTTTTTCTATCAGTAACTTTTCTTCAGAACCCAGAACATTCAGAGATCTTTAAATAACAGCAACATCTGTGCTGGAAAAGAAAAATATATGGCCACCAGCCATCACACCCATCTCTCCAAGATTAAAAACAACCCTCAGATTTCTGTACAAGAGTCTTTCTTGAAGCCCCCATATACGAAGGCGTCTGAGTTTACGAGCAAGTACTAGCACACAAAAATAAATAAAGAGGACTGGTGGTTCATGTCTGTTACCCCAGCTACTCAGGAGGTCTGAGAATCACAGTTGGAAGCTAGCCCAGACAGGAAAGTCCATGAGACTCTGATCTACAGTTAACTACCAAAAAGCTCGAAGTAGAACTGTGGATCTAGTGGTAGATTGCTAGCCTTGAGCCAAACCAAACCAAAACAAAAACCTTCTAGGACAGCATCCAGGATCTAAATTCAAGGCTCAGGACCATTCCGTGTTCGTCCATGTGCGCACACACACACACACACACACAAATAAGCAAACATAAAAAGAATTCCTAAGGGTTAAGTGTTATGATAAAATCAAGATATGGGTCACAGGATCAAGCATATCATAATATTTGAGAAATAATATTAAGTAAACATGACCTATTCTAAGTCATGATAAAAACAAAAAATAATGTAATTTGTTCTTATCAATAATACAGCAGGCTGCAACTATGATGTACTGAAAAGCAATATATTCATTTTATTTTTCTGTCACAAAAACAATGTGGTCTGGAATGATGGTTCAAATGGTAGAGTGCCTGTCTCTTGTGTGTGTCCCTGAGTTCAAGTGCAAGTGCCACCCCAAGGTAAAGCAAAACAAAATGAAAAATGAGGAGCAGAATGAAAGATATGAAGCTCTCCCACCTGCTTAGTAAAATAAACACCATTCCACATTAGTGGCTTCTGTTAATTCAGTATCAGTATGATGACATTTATTAACCCATTCCCTTTGGTGAAAAAAATAGAAGAAAAATGAAAGAGTGGGTTTGTGTTCTTTCATACTTGGCCAATGAGGTATTTTTCAAGGTAAATTCTCCATAATAAAAATGCTAATCTTTAATCTTTCTCTATTTTTACAAACTTCAGTTGCTTATTTATATACATCATTTACGCATTTTCTGGAAATCCTGGCAGATATTTGCTTTCATGGTGAAATTTATCAAATTTATGAACTCCACCTTCTATCTTCTGCTAAGGAATCCATATCTTTAAAGCTTTAGAGAAAATAATTGAAACTGGGTCAGCGCAATTAATAATCTGTATATTGTTGACAAGATTTAGTGACCATTTGTCTGCTTTTGTGCTGGGTAGAATTATAAAATGGCATAAGATAGACTCATGACCATTTATCTCTTCTAACTTGGTGTATTTGTCACAAAAATGTTTCCATGCTAAGGACTGTGACTTTTTTTTTTATAACAGTACACAGTAGAGAATGTTTAATAATATTTCATAGAGTAAGTAATAAGATGTCTTTGTCATTTCACAAGTGATGAAAAGTGTTTTATCTATTTCTTTTACAAGGAAATGGTAGCCTGAAAGTAGGAAAAAAGAGCAAAAGAATTTTCCCTGAAAAATTATACTTTAAAAACATTAGTTATAATTTCAAGAGATGCCTGTTCAATTCTTTCTCATTCAGATAAGCTATATCTTCTTCAGTGAAAACCAGAAGTGATTGAATAGCTCTATTTAACAGTAGTCTTCTTAAGTTACTCTTTGAAAAAACTGGAGCGATAAGGAATTTGTTAAATTCTTTCGTAGATCACATGATTATTCCTTAACACACACCTTGTGTATCACTCACATATCTCCAAAGGAAATGCTAACATGAATGAGTTTTTTGAACTCTGATTTATTTAGTAAACTCAGTTCATATATAACATTAAAAACTTTATTTACCGATACCACAGCTTAGAAAGAATGCCTGAACAAATGGAGGCATTCTGGTTTTATTTCTCGAGAGAATCACCTAGAATAGATTTTTCTGAAATACACTCAGCCAATGAGTACATATGTTTTCTTTGAAATAGTTCACTTTAGAGCTGTTCTAAGGATAGTTTTGAGATCTGCACAGTTCTTTCACTGCTAATTTATTTTTATATTTTTGTGATATTTTTATTGTAATTAATAGAAGGGTTACAGTTATATTCACTAGACAGAGGGTGCATTACTTCACACATATTGATACTCCTTCTCATGTTTTTGTCCCCATTTTCCTCACCCCACTCCCTCCTTTCATCTTGTTTTCCCCCTTCCCTTTCCTATTTCAAATAAACTAATAAACATATATACAATATACCAGATAACAAGGTAAGATACTGTAACAATACGAGAATAACCAAGGGACAACAAAAGAGATGAGAAATACCATAGTACATTAAGAACAACAATCACTCATTATATGGCTCTTGTTTCCATATCATGGAGGTCCTTTCATTTAGCCTCATCCTATATGGCCTTATGCATCCAGGTTTTGAGCTATTGTAATCCTCTGTTAGGAGAGTCCAAGGTTTGCACTAATTATTACAAATGAGGGAAACCATGGAGCCTGTGTTCCTTTGGATCTGGCTTACTTCACTTAATATGATTTTTTTCTAAGTCTTTCCGTTTCCTTATAAATGGGGCGATGTCGTTCTTTCTGATGGCAGCATAGAATTCCATTGTGTATAAATACCACATCTTGTTTATCCAATCATCTACTGAGGGGCATCTGGATTGGTTCCATATTCTCTGCTAATTTATGTATAAAGAGCAGGGTGGGTTTTGATCTCTCTGTGTGTGTGTGTGTGTGTGTGTGTGTGTGTGTGTGTGTGTGTGTGTGTGTATGTATGTGTGTGTGTTGGTTCTGGAGCTTGAGCTCATAGCCTTGCACTTTTATATTGCTTTTTTTTTTTTACCTATGGCTGGAACTCTATTGGTTGAGCCATAGTTCCACTTCTGGCTTCTTAGAAGTAAACTGGAAAAAAAGAATTTCATGGACTTTTCTACCCAGGCCTGGATTTAAACCCTGATTCTTGTACCTCAGCCTCTTGAGTCGCTAGCACAACAGGCATGAGTGCCCTGATTGAAATCTCTTTTTAAGTATGTTTTAAAGTAGACCAATTTTTATTTACATTAAATAAAGTAAGATAAGTGGAATGAATGGACAAATTCCTTGAAGATATTAATATAAGGTTATTGCATTATTTTATTTCAGCTACATATTCTTCTGTAATACTTATCTTGTTACTGTATGAGTTTGCTACCCATCTTTAGATGGATCAAGCTTCAAAATAATATTTTCGATAACTTGTTGTGGATTAAATAAACATATGTCTACATGATTTTAAAAAAAAGGTCCTTTCTACTCTTTCATTTCCCTTGTATCTATACAGAAAGGAAGTTTGGGACAGCTGTTGGAAGTTTATATGTCCTCCATGATATAAGATCTAAATGATTAATGTCTGTACAGTGAACCATTGGAGCACATGCCTGTGATTCTAGCTATTTAGAAGGCTGAGACCTAGAAATTCACAGTTCGGAACAAGCCTGGACAGAGTGAGTCTGTGAGATTAAATCTCCATAATAAACAGAAAAATGTTAGACTGGAGGTATGACTCAAGTAGTAGAGCACTGGCCTTGAGTAAAAAGGCTAAAAGACAGAGCCCAAGGCCTTCATTTCAGCTCTTGAATCTGTAAACAAAAGGGAGAAGGAAAGAAAGAAAGAAGGAAAGGAAGGAAGGAAGGAAGGAAGGAAGGAAGGAAGGAAGGAAGGAAGGAAGGAAGGACCAGGTACTGGTGGAAGAGCCAGATACTGGTAGTTCATTCCGGGTACTAAGGAAGCTGAGATCTGAGGATTATGGTTCAAAGTTAACCTGGCCAAGGAAGTCTATGAGACTCTTTATATTCAATTAAACACCAAAAAGTTGTAAGTGGAGCTGTGGCTCAAGTGGTAGAGTTCTAGCTTTGAGCAAACAAGAATAGGGACAGTGCCTAGGCCCTGAGTTTTAGCCTTAGAACCATCATACACAAAAAATGGCTATTTTTTGTAATTCATACATTCAAGATTGTGTGAACAAAATTTTCTAAAATGGAAATGTTCTAGTGCAAACAACTTGAAAATGGACATATCTACACTTTAAAGATATTTCAAATTAATATTTTAAATGGCATCTTTTAAGTATGAGTCAGTTGTTTTAATATGAAAGAAAATAAAAATTTAAGCCAGACGGAATTGGTTAAGCACCTGTAAAAAACTAAAGTTGGATCCTTCTATGTCACCCTGCACAAGGATTAACTCCAAATAGAGATAAAAGTAGATACCCTGAAAACTTGACAAGAAGGAATAGGAGATACACTAGATCTCCTTGGCACAGGTCGAAACTTTCTTAATAAAGACCTAGACACATAAGTTAAAGAAAGTTTGGACAAATGGGACTGCATTAAACTGCAGAGCTTCTGTATGGCAAAGGACATAGCCAGCAAGTTAAATAGAAAGCCCACAGAGTGGGAGAAGATCTTTACTAACCATACAGGATGAGGTCACACAGGATGAAGCTAAGTGAAATGAACTCCTAGGGTATGTAAACAAGAGCTTTATCTTGTGTGATTGTTGCTCTTAATATACTTTGCTATTTCTCTTCTCTTTTTTTGCCCTTATGGTTAATTTCATATTGTTACTGTATCTGACTTTGTTACCTGGTGTATTTTATATACCATTATTTGTTTATTCGAAATAGGAAAGGGAAGGGGGAAACAAGATGACTGGGAGGGAGTGTAGGGAGGGAAATGGGGACAAA
>NC_143531.1:7092367-7212367 GCF_031878675.1 Megascapheus bottae
TGCTTTGGAAAGAAAACAGCAGTAGCAGACAAAGGAAATATGATCCTCCCCCTCCCCCTCCCCCTCCTCCTCCTCCCCCTCCTCCTCCTTCTCCTCCTCCTACTCCTTCCTCTTCCTCCTCTTCTTTCTCTTCTTCTTTGCTTTCTATATCCATGTACAAAATTACACCATCTTCCTGCGTGTTCTTGCTTTGAAGTCACTTACAATGAGAGGGCAATCATTACAAAAATCACTTATAGGAAAAATATCATAGGGAAATTTCTCCATAGTTTGTAGGATATGTGTCAGATCAAAGATCTTTGTTTTGTCTCTATCACTATTTTTTATTTTACTTCTACATTCACATGGTTGCTGGGTGGGTCCCTAACAAATCTATTTTGTTCAGTGATAGCTTTGTGGCTGAGAAAATCAAGGAACGAGATCAATGTCATATATCCGACAGAAACCATTTATCAAAAATATTGAGACAGAGAAAAAAAAATGGAACAGTCCTGCGATTAATCATGGCACAAGTATCAATGAATAAGGGTCAATACTGTTTTTTTTTTTTATCTTGCCTTCGAAGGGGGAAAATCAATGGAGCAAACAGCTCAGGTACTATACAGATGTAGATTTGCTTCTCTTTCTAAATTAATTTTGATTAATTAATAAATTTTCTTTGACTTAGATGCTTCTCAAATGTGTTCATTTCCTATACCTTTCTTTTAACCATTTCCTTATGCTCCGTGGAATAGTAATAATTTAATCTTCAGCACATAGAGAAACCCTCAATTACTATATCTTCCACTAAAATGACATATTGTCATCAGTCAATTAACTAGAATATAATATGCTAATTTCTTTGATGCGGACTTAACGACAGGACCTCTGCCACAGTGTAAGAACTGCGCTACCAGTATCTACATCTTTGAGAATCAGGGCTTCTGCCAGAGTCTCCTTGAAAGATGTACTATTACAGGTGGATTCTCATTCTCTTCACGCTGTGCCTTATGAAGACAAACATAAGTTCCAGTACAAAGAGACACAATCTACTTGGCAGATGAGATATATGGCTTGGCCATGCACGGGTAGCATTTTTTTTCAGGTGTCTTTATTATGATTTGAGCATTGAGAATGACTTACCTATATGCTTTCAAATGAAACTAATAGGCAACAAAATTGGCCCCTAAAGTATAACGCTTTGTAGCAGAAAAACATCTACAGGTTATTTAACTGTGATTTACATAGGCGGTAAAATAAGGAAAGATTGATTTATACGTCAGCTGTAATGACTGGTAAATCACTGAAGCATTGGACTTTGTGTCACAGAATCATATTCATATTCCTTGTGGCCTACTAAGTATAAACCATCTTAAGGAACCCACTGCAGTCGAAGGGGAAACCTGCAAGCAACCTCACATCTGGGAACCGATGCTTAAGTCTGGGATGATGCAAAGTGTCCTGAGAAGTCGGCTATGAATGACAAATCAGTTAGCCAGAGTAAGGCTACTTTTATATAAGAAGTGAACTGGTGCGTTAGGAGCCTCACTTATTTAAATCCTTTGATAAAGCATCTTATCCTTTTTATACTAAGCTAACTTTAATTTATCATTTATGTACTTATTCATAAATATTTATTCTCAAAATATGTCTTATACTTAAGTTTGTTGTAGGTATTTTATTGTTGTTGGTTGGTTGTTGTTGTTTTGGTGCCAGTCTTGGGGCTTGAACTCAGAATCTGGGGCCCAGGAAAGTCCCTGAGCATTTTGAGGTGCAACTCCACTTCTGGCTTTTTTTTATTAGTTTATTAGAGATTAAGAGTCTCATGGACTTTCCTGCCTGGGCTATCTTGGAATTGGGATCCTATGATCCCAGCCTCCTGAGTAGCTAGCATTGTAAGACTTGAGCCACTGGTGGGCTTTTATAGTTAGTTTTTTAAATGTATTCCTTGTCATGGACTTGATTCCATTTATTGAAACTAAGACTCAAATGATCTTGCATTCCAAATACATGTTTCTCAACATTGATCTTTATCCAATTTAGAGATTTCTCAGCTTATAGTAAACATGCAATGCCAAGATATATGCAATACATATCTTCAATAATTGCTACATGGTCTTGAGAGTTGTTAAATAAATCTCATAGCAGTGAAGATAAAGGCTCCCATGCCAACGTCCTTGCTAAATTTGATATTATTCCACTCTGTAATTTTTTGTCCAGTATTTTAAAGAATATCACATCATGAAATTGTATTAACTATATTATTTTCATTTGGTAACATGTCCATTTTAAATTTTTCTTACTTTTATTCAGTTCTAAAAATTTAGCAATTGATTTGCTGAGCTTATAACAAGGGAATTATCTAACAAGTTCAAAAATCCATTTTCAGCTAGTTGCAGGTGTTTTACCTCTGTTATCCTAGCTAGTCCAGAAGCTGAGATCTGAGGGTTGTGTTTCAAAGCCCAGCCAAGGCAGAAAAGTTTATAAAGACTCTTATTTCCAATTAAACACCAATGTATCCAGAAGTAGAGCTGTGGCTCAAGTCCTAGAGGACAAGCCTTGAGCAAAAGTGTTCAAGGGCAATGCCCAGACTCTGAGTTCCAGACCCAGAGTAAGCAAAAATAAATCAGTCACATGGAACTATTTATAGCTATTTGTATATTATGCATTATGCCTTGGGAATCTAGCCTATAACTAGTATCAATCTTTAGGAACTTATTGGAGCTTTAGGGTCAAACTAGGAACTTCATAATGTTTATGGATCTTCTGTATGGATGTTGAGCGAATATGAATTGTATATTTGTATTATAAAGATGAGTGTTTGAGTGTCAATACACTAACAGATTTCTTGACTTGCTGCTTAGTTTCCTGTGCCTTAAGGTACATTCCATTTGTTCATTCTTCCAGTTTCTGAGTGGGGTCTCCACAGAACCCCAGTTCTCATTTATAACATGTCTTCTAAATATTGCAGCTAGAACTGTCAGTTGTATTAATAACAGATCCTACATCCCCTAACAGACAAAGTCTAAAAGCTAAATTTAGACTTGAGGGTAAATTTAACTTGCTCATATATTTTTTGCTAAATATTTTGGATTAATCTCTCCAGAGTCCCTTGGTGATACAGGAATTCAGGTAGCTATTCTATTCTCTCATGGTGTGCTGTTTAACTAAGAAGTACATTCTGTTTAGATCCAATGACTAAGAAAAACACCTAACACTTGATGCTAAAAAACACAATGTAGTTTCGTAGGAGATGAAGTGGGAAACAACGAAATAATATGGTCAAACATGTCTTCCTCTAAATTTCTCCTTTACATTTATTTCTTATGAATGAAGAGCAATTTATGGTAAAGAAAAATTAATTCAAATACCAAGTGCAAAAGAAGGACAGGATTTGGTTGACATATGTAAATGCAAATAGAATGGATTCTGTGGAGGAGGGGCCTTCACTTGAAGGTGAATAGGTGTGGAAGGGAAATGTGCTGAGCCAGCACCTGAGCTCAACAAGAATTTGGAACAATGCAGAAAGCTTGCAGGCACTTTAGCAAAACATAAATAAATACATAAATAAGTATGCATTGAAAAGGGAATTAGGGAAGGCTCAGGTAATTAGAGCCCCCAAACAGCATCCATCTTTGGGATGGCAAAGAGAGAAGAAAGCAGATTGGAAATCAATGAGAGTTGGTGACAATGCAAAATGGGTAAGCAATGCATGCATACAGAAGCAGAGCCACAACTTGTTTTGACATTTGGGTAAATAACATTGCAAATTTGGTTATCGCTAAAGAGATAGACATACATACATGTGTACTCCTTTACATGTGTGCTTACAAGAGGAGTGTGTGCAAATACATCAGCATTGTACAAAGTGTGCTAAGTACGGGTAGTCCTTGGAGCACAGATTTTAGCATCTCCTGATGGAATCGCACTACTTCCTGCCATAGAACTGGGGTAGAGGGGAGGAAAAAGAACATCACAGGGACTCCTAGGACAGTGTCTTTGTTGATAATTTCATGCTCACTAGCATTTCTTTTTAATAAGGAGACTGTGAATCTAGTGTATGTTTCATTTTATGTATATTGAAAAACAGGGTCAGGGAGAGATCTTTACAAAGCACAACATAAAATTAAATACAAGACACTCCTTCGGTGCTAAAATTGCTTCTAAAACCCAAATCTACTTTTATTAGGCTTTTAATTCAATCAGATCAATTCTGTAGCATCCATACAACTACAAACATATGGATTTCTTCTAGTAGGTCATGCCTCTTATGTTTGCAACCCCCCCCACACACATATACATACATACATACACACACACACATGAAAAATTATACTTTCTAAAAGGAGAAATTGTTTAATGAGTCCACTGTGTCTATCACTGCTGAACATACTTTGTAAAACAGTGTGGCATGTTTGAAAGCCTTCATAGTGTCAGGCAAAAAGATACTTTGCTGTTTATGCCTTCAGTGAGTGGAATTCTAATCACATTCTCTAGCTGTAGCAAAATATCCTTCTGGTGGTTATAGAATACATCACAAATCTTTTCCCTTTTTATCATAACGTTAAAAAATCCACACATCTTACATACATCTTACTGGAAATGAAAAAAATGTATCTTCAGATTTCAGGATTATTTTGTGCATAAAAGCCCATCTTTGTTTTAAAGTGAAACACATCTTTGTGTCCTCTGAAACTAGACTTTAACCACAAACTGTTGTGTAATTGGCTTCCTGTAAGGACCACCTATTAAAAGTTCCTGTAGCTTGGGTTACCCGTCCACCACAAATGACTGAATCATTGTGTTGATTATCTGATGTGGTCTAAGAAATGAATTAAATCGGGAGCAGATCAAAAAAATTCAAAAGTACATGAAATGAAACCTTTGCTGGAAGGAGTTTCCTCAAAAAAAACACAAACTATGGATTGGGTATTCTTTATTAAAATTCTGAAAGCAGTCACTTCTGCCTGCTTCTTTCTTTGTCTGAGTCTGAAACCCTGAAATTTGACTTCTTCATAGCAATCATTCCATCAAGATTTCTGAGTCTAAAGATGTAGTCTAAAGATGAAGTTCACTTAAAAAGGGCAGGCACTATTTATTCACCAGAGAGAAAGCACTAACAAAATTTCTCTAAAAACTTTGATTTTTTTGACTTCCATTTTCCCACTGTTCACATTGTTTGTAATAGAAAGAGGATTTTTATGCTGACATTTCTTATAATGCCATCTTTATTGTTAAAATTTTATGAACAAACTTTGCATATTTTGAGTTGTCTCTGTGGGAGGGAGCATGTGTGCAACCTATCATTTGTTATCAGGGTAAAAAATGTTCTTATAAAATTAGATATTAGGCACTAAAGTGCTAGGGTCTCTGCCTGTAATCCTAGTGACTAAGGAGAAGGATCATGGTTCAAAGCCAGCCCAAGCAAAAATGTCCCTGTGACACTCCTATCTTCCATTAACCACTCAAAAATCAGAAGTGGAGCTATTTATCTGTTGTCTCACCATTTTGTTGCTCCCCTTCCATTCTCTAATTCAGATTAATGCATAGACAATTCACACGGTACCAAAATCAAAGACAGTGATAAACCATAGGGAGATAAACCATAGGAGGGAAGAAAGAAAAAAAAAAGAAATAGCTTCACATAGTACATTAAAAGCAATAAACACACACACACACACACACACATACACATTTGCACACACAATCCTCTTGTGCTGCCAGCTGAAAGAAATACCCCAATGGAAAGACTTGGAAAAAATCATATTCAGTGAAGTAAGCCAGACCCAAAGAAACATAGACTCCATGGTTCTCTCTCACTTGTAAGAATTAGTCAACGTCTAGGATTGTCCTAGCAGAGGATAACAATAGCTCAATAGCTATGTACATACGACCATACGAGATGAGGCAAAGTGAAATGAACAGCCAGACATGGGCACAATGCATCTTGATCAATGTTACTTGCTCCTTCTATCACTCTCTCTGTCTCTTTTAACCTAATCCATCCTCCCAATTTGCCTGGTCCCAAGTTCACATACACACATCAATATTCAAATGCATGCAGGTCCCCTCCATCCCTCCATCTATCTGCCTCAGCTCTTCTTGAACCAACGCCACCTCTAGACAACACAAGTTTAAACTTCCAGATATTTACTTTGTTATATGTTGACATGATTTCATATAGGTTTACCATTAGACTTTGTTTTCATATAGATTTATCATTTAGATTTAACTTCCTTTTTTCTTAGTCTGTCAGAAAAAAAAAGTTTTTTTTTCTTGTTTCTTTTCTTGATTGGACTTTCTGTTTTCTTTCTGGTTTATTTTATGCTGTGTGTGTGTGTGTCTGTGTGTCTGTGTGTGTGTGTGTGTGTGTGTGTGTTCTCATTTCTATTTGTGTTTTGTTTTCAGTTGGTTGGTCCTCTCCAGTGGTATATGAGAAACACAAAATAAACATGATTGGTCACTGTTTTTATCTATGTATTCACAAATAAAGTCTATATTCTTTGAAACTTTTGCAGTTCTTTTGTCATTTTATTTGCTGGATGTTCCATGGCAATTACAATGAAGAAAGAGGAAAATGATTCAGTGCCACCTTGTTCCAGAAATGGAAGTTAATAATTTAATCATACAAAACACTCTCCTGGAAAAGTTAAAATTGACATCAAAAGAATTGCCTTGCAATGCTAGGAGCTAGTGGCTTCTTCCTGTTATCCAAGCTACTGAGGTGGCTGAGATCTGAGGATCATGATTCTATGTCAGCTTGGGCAAGAAAGAAAATATATTAGCCTCACGTCTCAAATTAACCCCCCAAAAGTCAGAACTGGAGCTGTAGCTCAAATGATAGAATGCTAGCTCAAGGACAGCATCCAAACCCTGCTTTAAAGCCCCAGGTCCACCATAAAGAAAAAAAACAGCAATTAAAATTTAAAAGAAAAATAACCTTGTCAGAAGCTAATGAAATAACGAGATTAAGGTTACATACCAATTAAACCCCTAATTAAGGTTATGGACTTTAGATTTTTTACCCTGTTTCTATAAATCCACTGATATATATTAAAACAATGATATCTCATTATTAAAGCAAAAACAACATTAATTATGCTTGGTAGAGAGCTGGAATTGTTCTACTTGCTAGCAAGATTCTTACCTATTATGTGGCTTTTTAAAACTCTATAATAATTGCATAATGCAACAAAAAATGAACAGGAACATAAATTTCTCTGTATACATATAACTATTTGAAAACTTCAAAAAAATAAATAGACCAAAACAAAATAAGCATGCAAAGTTATTGTAGCATTAGCTGCTTCCGTGTACAAAGCATAATCAGGACATAGGCATCCATCTTATAAGATGATACACGTGTAATATTCTGTCTTACATTTAGTAAAGTGCTGGGCTTTGGCTAAAATTATTTTTAAGAATATGTAATTAGAAATGACTTACATAATAAGAGGACATGAGTTATTTAACCTCCTTGTCAATCAGTGTCGACCCACTTTAAATAGTTAGATCTTACTGAACACTTATAATCCTCACTATTCAGGAAGCTGAGATCTGAGGATCACAGATTGAAGTCAGGCTGGTCAGAAAATCCCAGAGACTCTTGTGTTTTATTAATCAGCAAAGCAGTTGGAAGGGTGGATATAGCTCATGTGGTAGAAGTCTAGCATTGTATAGAAAAAGCTAAACAAGAACTTAAGGCCCTGAATTAAAGGCCCAGTATCTATATAATTTTATTTAATTAGGTCCTGGTTAGACATGCTCATGTAGATATACTAGAATAAAATTAATGAGTATTAATTTTTTGTGCCTCAAAAATGACTTCATTTTTAGTATGTATAGCTGGTTATAGATTAAATTTGTAATAATAGAAAGGAAATGTATTGTTATTAACATTACTATTTACACTTTCTTCAAGTATTTTTTATTTTTGAAGATTTATTTTGAAACAACCAATGTTGAACAGTAACCTTATAAGATTTTTTTGTTCTTATAGCACATATAAAACGAATGGGCCTATAATAAGGGGTTTAATGCGACACATATTTAAATTTTAAATGGTTTGTCCAAGCCTGTTAAGTTTTAGCAAGCATTTAGATATATTTCCAAGAAGTAAGACAAGACTTATAGTAAAAGTTCTTAGAGGAATTATTTCTTCAGTTTGTAAAATTCGCTCTGAAATAACATGTAGTAGCTTTACAGGCTCAGGTAATTGGGCATTAAACAATTGAATTCATTGAAATAATATCCATTTGGAAATAGAAATATTTAATACCAGAGATTTAGAGTAATTGCCTTTCTTGCTTCCATTCCCTTTTTTTAAAAAATTTTAAATTTAGAAGTGCTATTGATGCACAATTGGCATAAAATAACCTGCTTACACTTCACCACTATGGTTTGATAAATTTGTGAATGTAAACACACACCCACATGTCCATGTAGTCCCTATCAAAATCAAATATATCTATGTATACATACAAACATTCATCCATTCCCTTTCCTAAGACCACACACCATTATTCCTGCTATATATCTTCAAACAACTGGTGATCTTCTTTATGTCCCTAAAGTTTGATCTCATTTTACATGAGACTTTCATGAATGCAGTTATGTATACATATTATTTTTGTCTAGTTTCTTTCATTCAGCTTAATTATATTGATTCCACAAATATTATACTATCTTTCAGTAACTGTTTTTTATTTGCTGAGTAAAATCTCATTGCATAGCTATAATATGATTTCCTAACCATTCAGCAATGATGCATGGATTGTGTCCAGTGTGGGAACATTCTTATTAAGCTACTATGAGGACTTGATTCCAAGTCTTTTGGGGGGGGTGGTTGAGGGGCTTGAACTCTCGGCCTGGGTGCTGTTCCTGAGCTCTTCAGCTCAAGGCTAGCACTCTACCCCACTCACTTCCCATTTTCTGATGGTTAATAGAAGATAAAAGACTCATGTTCTTCAGTGCCCAGACTGGCTTTGAACTGCGATCCCCAAATCTCAGCCTTCTAAGTAGCTAGAATTACAGGTGGGAGCCACCACACCTGTCTGACTCCAAGTCTTTTTAAGACCACAGGAAAACAAAACTGTTTAGGTCATATGGTAAATATAAGTTTCGCTTCTTGAGAAACTTCCAAACTGGTTTTCTGTTAAGAAGGAAGCTGGAGTTTCTCCATATTCTCACTCTTACTTGGCATAGTTAAGATGTTTAATTTCCGATATTACAATAGCTGTCAGTGACAACAGGACTCAATTCACTTTGCCTTTCTGAAATTTTAATGATGTATGCATCTTTTCACGTCCTGATTTGTATCTGTATATGCCTCATGAGTAATTTTTGGGCCAATTTTTAAAACTTGTTTTTTAGTGTACTTGGATTATGTGAAGTAAGCCTGTCACACACAGAGAGAGGTATTGCATAATCATGCTTGTAAATGTAATCTAAAAAAATTGACCTTATTGATGTTATAGTGGTATCATCCTGTGAGCTCAAGCAGAAGCTGTGGCAGAGGGTACAATGGACACTGAGTTAGAGTAAGCAGAATAAATACATTCTGGAAGAATATTTCACGGTCAAGGGAGCATAGATTCCAATAGTCCCTTGCATGCCTCAAAAACTTAGAATAGTAAGTGTACTTAGTATAGTAAATGTACTTACCCTAAAGAAATGATAAAAATTGAAGATGCCAATTACTCAATTTCGCACATTACACTAGCTTCATAAAAATGTATGTACTCTTACATGTCAATCCAAAATATTAAAGACAGAAGTCATAGATTTGTTTTGCTAAAATACAGTGTTAAA
Source organism: Megascapheus bottae (assembly GCF_031878675.1). Lineage (NCBI taxonomy): Eukaryota > Metazoa > Chordata > Mammalia > Rodentia > Geomyidae > Megascapheus > Megascapheus bottae. The sequence goes on from NC_143531.1 coordinate 7,102,157, forward strand.
ATACAGTGTTAAACATTGAGATCAGAGTAATACCAAAGACACTGTGCCTTTGACATTTGCAGGGCATTTAACAGAAATCTAGCAGTGGCTTTTGGATATTTTTGAGAAATATAAATGTGATGATTATAGCACTGAGTATATTGGCAGTTGCCCAAACAGCTGCCTAAGCAGCTGTGCAGCAAACAACTGAGAATCACATGAAGAGGCAGACATTGAAAAAAAAAAAACAGACATTAACTGCGCAGTCCTCTTACTGTTCCATGTGTCTAAAGAGGTCCATGCTAGCCCAACAGCAGGAGAACATTTCTGTGTTCTCTCTAAAGGAGATGGAGAGTCTTTTAAAATATGTGCCAAAGCCAAAGCCCATGCCTCACACCTGCAAACCTAGATACTCAGGAGACTTGAGATCTGAGGATCATGTTTCAAAGCTGGCCTGGACAAGAAAGTCCTCAAAACTTTTATCTCCAATTAACATGAAGAAATGGCACTGTGGCTCAAAGTTGTAACATGCTAACCTTGAGCAAAAGAGCTTAGGGACAGTACCCAGGCACTGACTTCAAGCCTTATCAATAAACAAGTTCAAGACTTACCAACATAAATACACACACACACACACACACACACACACACACACACACACACATCATTAGATGGCCTATTTATTACACTCAGTTGTATTTGTAAATACAAAAGATATGAAGATACAGAGCCAAAATATCCAAGAACCCAGGGTTTATATCGTGCTATATCTCCCAAAGTAAGGGTAAACTTAGCCAGATATACCTTGTTTGGAGCAGAGAGAGAAGGAGACAAAAACTTAGCAAGGCCTGATGCTTTCCCTGACTAAGTAGCATTGACAAAGACAGGACTAGGGTCAGGAGAACAGCAGTGCTGTTCGGCTAGAAGGTTGTAGACAAAGAAGTCTTCTCTTCCTGTGACTTGGAAAAGTGTTACCCTTTTCCCTGCCAGGACTTAATGGAAGTCCAGACAAAGAATGGGTGAACCCTGAGCTGACTGACTACATTTCCTTCCCCTGGTAAAATCAGGGGTGGAAATTAAATAATATAAAAGTAGAAATTTACATTGACATTCATAACTGCTATGCAAATGTTGGTTAGAGTCAAATATTTGAAAGTTGGGGTGATTTAAGCTGTACTTACCTATTTACTGTACTTATCATTACACTGCAAGCCTGGCACCAGTGGCTCAATCCTGTCATCCTAGATTACAGGATTATAGGTGTAATCCAAATCTCAGGAGGCTGAAATTTGAGGATCGAGGTTCAAAGCCAGCCCAGGTAAGAAAGACTATGAGAGGCTTATCCCCATTCATCACAGAAAAAGCTGGAAGTGGAACTGTGGCTCAAGTTGTGGAGTGCTATCCTAGAGCAAAAGGAGCCCAGAGTCCAAGCCAGCACCCAGGCCCAGAGGCCAAGCCCAGGCCTGGAAATACAACAAACAAAAAACAAACAAAACCACACTGTTAAACTGGAAAGAAACACAATTCAGAGGAAGTGACACAGGGTTGGTTCATCTAATTTTACAATATTAACAGCTAAGTGGGTCATCTGCTACTTGGGCCATGCCTCCAGCCCTGGAAAATAAATAGAAATCTTAAAAGTCTCCTTACCAACATTGCTTCGTATACTTTCTCTCGCTTGCCTCTTCCAAGACATTATATTGGTTTTTCATGCACTCGTAGGAATTAAAAGATCTATGCGATATCATAACTATTTTGTATCTGTAGTTTCATCGAATACAAATGGAAATGTAAAGTAATGTATATCTTGCAGAAATCTGAAGAAAACTAAAAGTATAACTATAACACAACATTCAGAATCATGCTTTCTACCATTACTAAGACTTCATAAATCTTGAGGTTTTATTTAGGAATGTCATTCTAAATAGGACCTGGTGTGTGTGCCATTGATTAAATCCTAAATCTCCTAAAGAAAGATGAGGGGCCTGGAAGTGTGCTGTTTCACCCAGATCTGTGTCTGGGCTCTGTATCTAGATTTGTGTCTGAATGGAGCATTTGTTTCCTGTATAAGTAGCAGGGAAATCCAAAATTAGTCTCTGTGCTCACTGCTTCTCTGTCACAATTATGTAATTTGACTTTTTCCTAGTATATGAGACAAGATTTTCTTTCTTTACTTATTTCTGGCTCTTTCTGAAAATGTAATTACTTGTATTTAAATGAAATAAAAATAACCTTCCAACATATAAACATTAAAATGATTTTCTTAGAAACCTGAGAAATTATGCGAATGAAAATGATCAAAGCAGCTTTTTAGCGCAAAAGAAAAAAAGTCATGTGAATCTGAATAATTCATGTCCAAAAGTAAATTGTCTACATTTTAGGAGATGTTATCTTCTTAGAATAGCAGATACTTTTTTGTTGATTATCGGCATTTTAAAATGCTAAATGTTATATGTTAAGAATAATAGGACTGACATTATTCTTTTGAGAGATTAATTCAATATCCTGATGAGATTTATTTTATTCTATTTTCACTGAAGGAGATTGCAGTATAGAAAATACACATTAAGAGGCATATAGAAAGCTGGTGACTGGTGTCTCATGCCTGTAATACTAGCTACTCAGGAGGCTGAGATCTGAGGATTACAGTTAGTAGCCAGCACAGGCAGGAAAGCCCCTGTGATTCTCTTATGTCCAATTCACCCCCTCAAAAACTGGAAGTGGCACTGTGGCTCAAATAGTAGAGTACTCCTCTTCAACACAAAGAAGCTCAGGGACAGCACCCAGGCCCTGAGTTTAAGCCCCACAATTGAAAAAAAAAAAAGGCTTATGTATTTGAAAAATGTTTCCTTAAATATGTATTCTGAACAACCTTCCATGTGATAAAAAATATCTGTCCACAGCATCCGTTTTAAAGACTGAACACCAGGAGATGAGAGTTTGGCCTAGTGGTAGAGTGCTTGCCCAGCATGCACGAAGACCTGGGTTCGATTCCTGGGTTCAATACCACATACATAGAATAAAAGCCGGAAGTGGTGCTGAGGCTCAAGTGGTAGAGCTCTAGCCTTGAGCAAGTCCAAGGATAGTGCTTAGGCCCTGAGCTCAAGCCCAGGACTGGCAAAAATAAAAATAAAAATAAAACATTATCACAAATGGATTAACCTATCATTACTCGTGATTATTTTAAAAATTTAGCTCTAAAGATCTGACTTTGCTACATGATTTATATAGTTTATGAACATTCATAATTAAATTATTTATTGCTCATGTAGAGTTTGAGTCCTAGAGCCTCTCATCTGCTAGGCTGAAACACTTGAGCCACTCCTCAAGCCTTGTCTGCTTTTCCTATTTTTCAAGGTCTCAGTTTTGCCTAAGAAGGGACAGGGATTGACATGATCTTTTTACTTCTGACTCCCATCTAGCTGGGATTACACACATGAAACAACATGCCTAGTTTATTTGATGAGCTGGAGCCTTGCTAATTTTTGCCTAGAATACCCTTGAACTGGTCAGCCTACAGGACATAGTGACACAAGCCACCATGCCTGGTACAATTAACTCTTAAGGTCTGATGCTGTAGGATGCACCATAGTATAACTGTTTTTACTAGATTGTTGTTGTGAGGGTAATTCATCCAGCAGAAAGTAGCAGCAATAGAGAGTTCTCACAATACTCTAGCAACCCCTCGTGTCACTCACTCTGACTTCAAGAACCACTAAAGCTCTTTTCACTATGAAGGAGTTTTAACCTACTTAAGATGTTTATTCACCACTTGTATATACTCAATTATAATTTCTTAAATGCTTGTCCTTTACATGTTTTTAAATGGTGCTTGTCCTGCTGTTTTTCATTTTAAGAGCTCTGAACAATTAATACTCTGTGTCAACAGTATCAGAAATATTATTGTGCCAATATGTAGTCATCTTTTAAAACTCAAGTATAATACAGTTACAGAAAAGTACACTTATATAATTCACGGTTTTGTGCCAACCAGCACCCAGAGATGAAGAGAAAAATAAGTCACCCAGACACCGCTCTGATTCAAAGAGAATCAGTGCTGTGATTATCAACAGAATAAGTTGGTTTTGCTTATTTATTTCTTATCCTCATATAATTACGCTCACACTGCTTGCACTGATTCATAGCTGTCTTCTATAACTTAACATTACATTTATCCACAGTGGTACATGCCTTCTATTGAATTTCACTGTACAGCACTAATCCAACTGGAGACAAATATGGAGGTGGTTTGTAGTTTGGACCTGGCAACTCGGGGATACGTAACAAGCAAAAGAAAGCTGAAAATTCCATTATGTAAAACAAAATCAATGTTTGCCCCAGCTGAAACCAAAACAAGGCTTCAGATTGGTGGCTTGAAAAGCAATTGATAGCAAGACAAGTAAAAGGTGAAAGCAAGCCCACTACAGGACAAAGCAATAAGAAGCTTCAGTGCACAAGGAATAAAGCACCCAGCAAAAAAGGGCAGACAGGTCTTCTTTGAGAATCTGCATGGCCTGTCACTACCTGATACTTAATGTAGAACATAATGAACTAATGGGTTCAAAAATATTAAATGTTGTTTCAGCTCAGAAATGTAGAACCACCTGCACTGTTCTTAGCTCTATAGAGAAAGATAAATTCAGGTGTATAGAAAGCTTTAGTTTATCTACTACATTATCAGTTTGGAGAAATATATGTACTATCTAACTCTGAAAATAAAAAAGCATGGAATCATAAAAAGAGAAGACATTAAATACAACCAAAGGGAAGAATAATTTTAACTGGTCCCACAGGGTGAAAAACCACACCAAGACAGTAAAAATCAATGGAAAACACTTGGCATCAAGGCATAAATGTGCTATGCAGATTCGAAAAGGAAGTCAATACCTTTCAATGAAGAAGATGAAATACATCCGCATGATAAATTTCTCAAAGGAAGATGATTCTCCAATTTCATACTTACAAAATCAATACTTAGAAAAAACTGTGCAGACTTAGTTGAGATTGCAAGACAATAAATAATGCTGTTTTTGAACATAAGATTGCAAAACAGATTTGTTATACACACACATACACATAAAAGTACAAAGAGCTAATGTAGGAAGCTAGAAAGGTGAAAAAGGTAAGCGAGAAAATACTTTCATCTTTTAAACTGAGTAAGCAAAAGCAACTGAATGAGAAGTAAAAGTTTAAATGAACAGTTGAATGGATATATTACTTAATCTCCCCAAATCAGATACTTACACACACCACAAAAATATACAGAAATCAAAAACAGCAACAAATGGGGGAAAAAACTAAAAACACAAAGGGTAAACAAAAGCAACCTCTTATTCCAGTTTTTGGAGTTCATCTTGATATCCTTTATTTTCTATGATCATATACATATAGCTACTGAGCCCTTGTAATCCTCTCCTAATAATATCCTCCTTTGATCACACTGTATGAATATTTAGAGTCAGTCCTGTTTAACTTATCATGTCCAAGTGTTTTGCCTAAAATTCTCTATAAGTTCAATGTAATACCCATCAAAATCACAATAACATTCTTCCATGATATAGAGGAAGCAATTCAAAATGTCATATAGAATAATAGATGACCTCAAATAGTAAAAACAATCCGTAACAGGAAGAATAGTGCTGGAGGAATAGCAATAGCAAACTTCAAACTCTATTACAAAGCCATAGTAATAAAATCAGTTTTGTACTGGCAAAAGAATAAGTCTAAGGGCCAACAGAATATAACAGAACACCCAGAAATGAACCCACCGACATAATATTTCATAAGGGAGCCAAAAACACAGATGGAGAATAGACAGCCTCTTCAACAAATAGTTTTGCCAGAATTGAATATACATGTGCAGAAAACTGAAGCCAGATCCTTACATATCACTCTGCAGCAGAATCAATTCCCAATGGATCAAAGGCCTCAATGTAAGTCCAGATGAAAATATTAAAGAAGGGATAGAGAGCACTAGAGCTCCTTGGCACAGGAAAAAACTTTCTAGGTAAACATCCAGAATCATAACAAATCAAGGAAGAACTGGTTAAGTCAGATTGTATTAAACTTAAGAGCTTCTGCATGGCAAAGAGACATAGCTAGCAAGATAAACAGAAATCCCACAGAGTAGAAGAAGATCTCTATTAGGTATATATTTGAGAAGATCCTCATATCTAAAATATACTTAAAGCTCAAAAAATTAACCTCCTCTAAAAACCAAATCCTCAAAATAGCAGTAACTCAATTAATAAATTCTCTAAAAGCTTAAATAGGGACTTCTCAGAAGTAAGACCGGCCAATGGACTCAAGAAGAGATACTCAACATCTTTGGCCCTCAAAGAAATGCAAATCAAAACAACATTGAGATTTCACTTCGCCCCAGTTAGAAGAGCCATTATTAAGAAAACGAACAATAACAAATGGAGATGGGGCTGTGATCAAAAGGGAATGCTACAACACTGTTGGTGGGATTGCAAAATTGTTCAATTACTCTGGAAAGCACAATGGAGATTCCTTAAAAGACTAAACATTGAACTTCCCTATAACTCAGAAATTCCTCTCCTGGGCATTTATCAAATTGATAACAAACCAGGCCACACTAAAACTACCAGCACCATCACGTTCACTGAAGCAGTGTTTATCATAGCCAATATATTGGTGCTGTTCAGTGGATGAGTTGATGTAGAAGATGTGGTATAATATACACAATGGAATTCTCGATTCCTTCAGCAGGAAGGGTATTGCCCCATTCATGAGGAAACGGAAAGACTTGGAAATAATTATATTACGTGAAGTAATCTGGGCCCAAACAAACATAGGCCTAATGGTTTCCCTCATTTGGGCCTATAATTCTATAAGTAAACAAAGCTTTCTTTTATGAGATCACTAACCTAAATCTATCTGCAATAATGTCCCATCATAGTTCTAACATTTTCCATTCCACTTCAAGAAACCAACAAAGTTTGTTTGCATTATTATGGATTTACTTTTCGGAAATCATTTGCATTTTTTTAGTGTCTAAGGAGAGTTTCAATTCCTTAATCAAATTTTGGGTTTTATCTTTCCATCTTCCCAAGCTTCCTTTTTATCTCTACCTTTTGCACTAAATTTTGCACTCTTAAATTTTTGTCAGTTCAATGTTGATAGGGTTTTTTTTAATTTTCACTGTTTCTAATAAATCTTTTCCTAGTTTGTACTGTTCTCTGTTAATTTCTATGTTATAGTCATTTAAGTGCTGAAGAATATTTCCATAGGCTTTAGTTTGTTGAGTAGTTTTTTCCCTCTGTTTACTGATTCTAGATAGAGATTTATCCAGGCCAGCTGTTGGCCAAAACAGGACAAAGAACTCTTGGAAATACTTTCTGACCACCTGGTTGTTATTATTATACTACTTTTCACAAATAGAAATATTTGGATAGAGACTGGCTGGGAGAATTTTGATTCTGCATTTCACTGGATCCAGGGATCGTTAAGAAAAACCCAGTCTCGAAGGGGAACAATCTCTAGAGCTATGAGCTTCCCTTTAATGACATTGTAATATAAATTCTAAGTATCTGTCCAGCATTTTTTTTATTTCCAATCTTTTCTGGCGAGTAGTATGCCTGATTTTACCCAGTGGAGTTTTGGTTAGAATACCAAATGTGATTTAAAAAAAATTACGTTGCATGATCCTGGTTGATTTTTACAGCACAGCTATGACCTTCCTTCTCCTCCTCCTCCTCCTTCTCTTCCTCCTCCTCCTCTTCCTCCTTCTTAGTCTTTGCATTTTTTGAGGGGAGGAAGCACTCTTGGGTTTTGATCTCATGGAATCCTGCTTGCTTAGCTGGCACTCTACCAATTGAGCAATGCCTCCACCCTTGCTTTTTTACTGGCTTTTTGAAGATTAATACTAATGGGCTTTTCTGCATAGGCCTACTTTGAACTTCTCTCTTCCAACTCCCAGTCTCTTGAGTAGCAAGGAGACATGAGCCTCTGGCAACCAGCTTTTATAACCTCTTTTTAAGACAGTAGTATGAATGTCTGCTCTTGGGCCTCTGGCCTTCCCTGTCCTACAGTATTATAGGATTTTTCTCATTCCAAAAGAGAAAATAATTTCTCTCTGCTACAAAATTATATAAGATGATATAAAATGTATGATTTCTTTCTCTCCATATCTTGTAAAAAATCAATTCTTTCTCCCTTTTACAAAGTTGTTTAAGGGACCAATAGGAGAGTAGTTAGATTTCCTAGAAACTTTATAACCATTTTCTAGGTTCTCTCGATACAACTAAAGAGTTAATGCATGAAGGATAAGTACAATGTTTGCCTTTGGCTCTTTAGAGCTATGTTTTACTTAGTCGTCTTGGCACACTCTGTATGCATTTGCACAGCAACTTGTCCCTGTGGTTTTTCCTTGCTTGTCTATGTATGATGGGGAGGAGAGAGGAAGGAAGCAGTACGAAGACCTTTTCAACTGCAATCTCAGGGGCTTCCATCTCTTGGCTCCTGTCTGACTCTGCCATGAAACTGCACGGCGTGGGGGAGCGCGGGATGGGGGGGAGCAGCGGTTCCTGGGAAATGAAAGAGAGGGAGAAAAGCCAGGAAATGACTCCCTTGGACTTCATTTCTTTCTTTCTCTCTGCAGCTCCCTCTGGGTTGGCCCTGAATCTTATCATATTTGAGCCTTTGCCTGGTTTGGTAAAACAAACTATTTTTGTCCCCTTTAGCTGAGGGTTGGTGGCTTCCTACAATTATAAAATTTTCGATTACTTTACTATTCCAAAAATCCTTTCAATTCTTTTATGAATTCAGTAACCAGCTCCCTACATCTGTTTCCCTCTGTATCAAATTGTTCTCACTTTCTTATCACAACCTGCTGGATACCCAGGTCATTTTATTAACACATGTAGCTGTCTACATGTCTATTTTACATTGGATAGCTGTCTACTATACATTGGATACATCGGTCCACTTTAATGCAATGTTGTTAACAGGCAATTAATACACTTTTCTTCCTTTCAGACAGGGTCTCAGTATGTAGTCTGTGTTAGTTTTGTACTTTTGATTTACCAACTTTTTTGTCCTCAGTGCTAGAATCACAGATATATGTCACCGTGCCAAACTTTCCACTTCCTTATAAAAGCGATGAATAACTAAACACCCAGGAAAATGGTAATTAGAACCTCGAGGAACTGATTATATGCCAATTACCAAACTTTTGAGTATTTTTTCAAATAACTATAAAGTATGAAAAGTTTTTATGCTATTTAGTTTTCTGAGAGTCAAAATACTTTCTTATAAAAAATAGCATATATTGCATTTTTCATAAAAGCATAATATTTTCTTTTTTTGCATGTGGTAGGGCATGCTTATAATCTCAGTACTTTGGAGGCTGAAGCAGAAGGTCAGCCATAATAAGACTGTGTTTCAAAAAAACCCAAATAAAAGCAAAGGAAATTTTTTAATTGCCAAAGTATCAGATTTTATCTTCATGTTAAACAAGGGTATTCACCTCTAGTTTGCTGTTGAATAATGATTATATCCCCTTACATGTTTTATAAGTATCATATGTTTTAGTTAAACCAGGATAGCAATTTATAGTCAATAAAACCCAGTAAGAAATTTCCTTTAGACTCACTTAGACCTGAGCCAAAGCCAAGAGGTCTTGCCTTGTAAGTCTAGAATGACTCATTTATCCAGCTTTTGTTAGAGCAGGAAGTTTTTCAGGAGTCCTCAATCTGGATTATTGCCAAGAGGCCTGAAAATGTCCTGTAATTGCTACATCTGCATGTTCTTCTAAAATAAAGTGTATGGAAAATATTAGAAAAGTTTATGGGTAAATTGATATGATTATTACTGTGGTTTGTTATATTTTATCACTTTATTACACTTTAAGACTTCAGTTGCTAATAGCTTTGGTTATTTTCTTTATACAAGGCTGCAAGTTTTCTTGACATTCTCTGCTCCTGCATCTCATTCTACACCGGAGAACCTGAAATCTTTACTCCCATGGCGTCTCTAAGTATGACTCCAGAGGATAAGTATTGATAGCCTGAGAAAAGTATGCATATGCTATACATAATCCAAATGCTTATTCATATGGGAGCACAAACTATCCAATTAACACCAGGAGACTCTTGCTATTTTTGCTTCCAAATTGCCCCAAGGCCCTGACTGGTACCATATCATATGATAATATTGATAATGTATCATCAACCAAACCTCCTTGGTCATTCAAACAACTTTTAATCTAAACCAACTCTAAATTATCCCATTTATTCCCAAATTCTGAACTCTAGTTTTATTATTTTTATAATTTGTTAAGGGAATATTGGGTATTATTTAGAAATGAGCCATCCCTTTCTGTTTAAAATATAGCAGTAACAACAATCACTCAAGATAAAGCTCTTGTTTCCACATCCTAGAGACCATGTTCTTAATGTACTTCATTATTTATCTTCTCTTTTGTTAATCTCATCTTGTTACTGTATCTGACTTTGTTACCTGGTATATCGTATATACATTTATTTGTTTATTTGAAATAGGAAAGGGAAGGGGGAAAACAAGATGATTGGGAGGGGGTAGAGGGAGGGAAATGGGGACAAAAACATGAGAAAGGTTATCAGTGTGTGAGAAGTAATGCACCCACTATCTGGCAAATGTAACTGTAACCCTTCTCTATACATTACCTCGATAATAAAAAATAAGATGAAAAAAATAAAGTATAGCAGGTCATATTTTCTATATCCCAAATATATGGGATGTTTGTCTTAATGAGATTGTTATCTAGGTCATTTTTATGATAGTATTTTCAAAACATCAAAGCTAAACATTAAGACAAATTTGAAACTAGATAAATAAAATTCTTGCTCATGGCTGGCACTCTACCACTTGAACCATACTTTCAGTCAAATTTTAAAAATACTTAAAATATTCCTCTCTGTTAATCTCAGAAGCCCTCTTCAAAAAAATCATAATAAATTTTAGGACCTTATAGCCAAGAAGTATGTAATGTGGTCAAAAATACAACAAAACCATTTTTCCTGCTGTATTTCCCAAGCATATTAATTGGAATAAAACATGGGTGTATTTGTGTTTGTAGAAAATCTGCAATATCATGATGTTAATCAACAAAAAAAGTCCATTATTCCTTATCAAAGAAGTGTCACCAGGGTTAAAAATGAAGGCACTTGGATGGGCTGGGAGGGGAGAGAGAGAGAGAAAGGGCGATAGAGAAACAGACAGACACAGACACAGACACAGACACAGACACAGATACAGACACAGACACAGACACAGAGAGAACACAAAATTTTATGCTATTTCACTTTGAAGTTCTTTTAGTCACTGGCATTTATATATCATGGCACTCAAGTAAAATACATATTAGGAAATTATTATACTACTAAACACTCACTAGGCCCCATTAACTTAATTAATGGCAGTTGAAAGGTTTGTTGACATGCATCTAAACTATAAGGGAAGAACGAGTTGGATGGTTTTCAATTAACAAAACAACCCATGAAAGGAATAACTGCTAGTTTGTAAATCACAAAGAATTCTTCTTGGGCAAGGGATGTGTTTTGTTTTGTTTTTTTTTTTTAACTTGATGATGAAGTTAGAAAGGAGCAATGTCATTGTAATAATTAGAAGTAGAAATGCAGATAATTGTTTTCATTTCCTTTAAATAGTAAAACATGAATGATTAAGAATAAAGGCAGGGGCTGGGAGTTTGGCCTAGTGGTTAAAGTACTTCCCTAGCATGCACGAAGAGAGGGGTTCGATTCCTTGGTACCACATATATAGAAAAAGCCGGAAGTGGTGCTGAGGCTCAAGTGGTAGAGTTCTAGCCTTGAGAAAGTCCAAGGACAGTGCTCAGGCCCTGAGCTCAAGCCCAGGACTGGCAAAAAAAGAATAAAGGCATCCTTTAACAGCTTCTTATGACTATATATTTATTACATTTTTTTCCATTGGATCTTCGAAGACAAATTCGTATTTGTGGAGAGAAATATGAGCTAAATATTTTAAAGAGAAATTCATTGTATCTGTAAAGTTCAATATCACATTTCCTTATCAAACCAAACATTTTATATGACAATTGAAATTTATGGGTTTGGAGTCAGGGCTCAGTTGGTGGAGTGCTAACAAATGAGCAAAAGCATCAGGTAACAAATTCTATTTCTGGTCTCAGACCAAAAAGTAGATAAATAAATAAATTTACATGTGGCACATGTTTTTGCATGTGACATCTTTTCTGTTAATTCTTTATTATCAAGCTGGGCGTAGGTGGCTCATGCCTGTAATCCTGGCTACTCAGGAGGCTGAAACCTAAGGATTGCAGTTTGATGCCAGAACAGGCAGAAAAATGCCAAAGAGATGCTTATCTCCAATTAACCACTCAAAAATCATAAGTGGTGCTGTGGCTCAAGTGGTAGAATGATAGCCTTGAACACACAGAGGCTCATGAACACAAACCCTGTGTTCAAGCCCCACAACAGACAAAATAAAATAAATTCTTTATCATAAGAACACAGACATATTTCTGTTTATGGTACAAATGAAGGTGTTATTGGGATTTTATTTGGTCTATACTGCAAAATTAAATGTTTCTTGAATGGATAGCAACTTTTCCTTTCGATTTCCATGATTTTGTTTATACAGAAATAATTAGAAGCCTTTTAAAATGGAAGAAAATGACAATAATTAGATGCTACAAACTTGAAATCTGCAAAGGCTGACTGTAAATTTTTAAGATACATGGTTTGCATGTTGACACCTGGAAAGCAAATGCTTTAGCTTTCATTAAAAATATTGTAAAATCTTTCCATTTCCTAGGGTCCTTTTAATTTCTTGCATTAGGCTTTTATAGTTTTCATTAAATAATTCCTTTACATCTTTGGTTAAGTTAATTCCTAAGTATTTTATTCTTTGGGGGCTATTGCGAATGGGATCATTTTCTTGATTTGGCCTTGTTTGTATATTGTTGGTGTACAAGAAAGCTAATGACTTCTGAAGGCTAATTTTGTATCCTGCCACTTTGCTAAAGTAGTTTATTAATTCTAGGAGTTTGGGAGTGGAGCTTGTTGGGTTACTCAAGTAGAGGATCATGTCATCTGCGAATAGGGATAGTTTAATTTCTTCTTTCCCTATGTGGATCCCTTTGATGTCCATTTCTTGCCTTATTGCTCTGGCTAAGGGTTCCCGAATTATATTGAAGAAAAGTAGAGAGAGTGGGCATCCCTGTGAAGTTCCTGATTTTAAGGTGAATGGTTCCAGTCTTTCACCATCTAGTATAATACTGGCTGCAGGTTTTTTTTTCTTTTTGGATAAGTTTTTATTTTTTACACAAAGAATTGGGTTGAGTACATAGTTCCATATGTCTGTCTTATGATATTCAGTATGACTTAAATGAGCTATCTTAAAATGGCATTAGATATGGTATGTTCACTAACTACTCAATCTTTCCCCAAATATTTATAAAATTTTTCATGTTTTCCACCCTTTTGTTATTTCACCAAATCATGTGATTGGTTCTTGGCTGCAGGTTTTTTAGTATAATACTGGCTGTAGGTTTTTCATATATGGCTTTAATTATTTTAAGGAATGTACCTCTTATTCCTATTTTTTCTAATGCTTTCAACATGAATGGATGTTGTAGTTTGTCAAATGCCTTCTCCTAGTCCAGAGAAATTATTATATTATTCTTATCCTTAGCTCCAGAGAAATTATTATATGATTCTTATCCTTAGCTCTATTGATGTGATGTATTACATTGATTGATTTGTGAATGTTAAACCAGCCGTGCATCTGTAGGATGAAGCCTACTTGATCATAGTGTATAATTTTTTTAAATTTGTTTCTGAATTCTGTCGGCTAATCTTTTATTATGGAGTTTTGCATCTGTGTTCATTAGAGAGATAGGTCTGTAGTTTTCTTTTTTTGTTGGGTCTTTCCCTGTTTTGGGGAAGAGAATAATATTAGCTTCATAAAATGAGCTTGGTATTGCTCCTTCTGTTTCTATTTCTTGGAAGAATTTCAAGAGTATAGGTGTTATTTCATCTTTAAACGTCTTGTAGAATTCCACAGTGAAACCATCTGGACCTGGACTCTTTTTGTTTGGCATTTCCCTGATTGCTTCCACAATTTCATTGTAAGAGATTGGTTTGTTCATTTTGTTTACCTCATTGTTGTTCAGTGTGGGTAGCCTATATTTATTTAAGAAATCATCCATTTCTACTAGATTTTCTTTTTTCTTTGAATATATGCCCTGGTAGTACTTATTTCTTGGGTAACAGTTGTGATTGTTCCCGTGGGGTCTTTGATCTTGTTTATTTGAGTCTCCCCTCTAATTTTTTTGATTAATCTTGCCCGGGGTCTGTCTGTTTTGTTGACTCTTTCGAAGAACCAACTTTTTGATTTATTAATTTTGTGTATAAGTAGATCTTATTTCAATCTCTGATATTTCTGATTTTATTTTTGTTATTTCCGTCCTTCTAGTTGTTTTAGAATTAACTTTTTCAGTTTCTTTTTTAGGTTATTTACATGCTCTTCTTCTGTCTTTTTAATATGCGCTCCTAGTGCAATATATTTGCCCCTTAGAACTGCCTTTGCTGTGTCCCATAAGTTCCTTTGTGATGTCTCTTAATTGTCATTACATTCAAGGAAGTTTTGAATTTCTTTTCTGATCTGATCTATAACCCAGGGATTATTCAAAAGTGTATTGTTCAGCTTCCAAGTGTTTGAATGTTTTTTAACTTTTACTGCATTGTTCAGAACTAGTCTGACTCCACAGTGGTCAGATAGATTGCATGGGCTTATATCAGTCCTCTTGCATCTGTTTAAGTTTTCTTTATGAACTATTATATGATATTTTGGAGTGTGTTCCATGTGCTGCTAAGAAAAATGTAAAAAGTTTCACTATTGGGTGCAAGACTCTGTGTATATCTGTTAAGCCCAGCTGGATTGTGATGTCATTTAAGTCGATGGTTGTCTTTGCTTAACTTTTGTTGACTTGACCTGTCATTTGTTGAGAGTGGTGTCTTGAGGTCTCCCACTATGATTGTGTTTGAGTCTATCTTGGTCTGTAGTTCTAGTAGAGTTTGTTTGATATATTTTGGTGCTCTTGTGTTGGGGGAGTAAATGTTTATAACTATAATATTGTGGGTATGGATTGTACCCTTTACTAATATGTAGTGGCCATCTATTATCTTTATGTACTGTTTTTAGTGAGAAGTTAATTTTGTCAGAGATTAAGATTGCTAATCCTGCTTTTTTTGCACAGTGCATTGGAGTGGAAAATTCGCTTCCATACTTTCACTTGGAATTTGTTTCTGTCTTTGGCAATGAGTTGGGTCTCTTGGAGGCAATATATGGATGGGTTGTGTTTCTTAATCCAGTCCGCTGCTCTGTGTCTTTTGATTGGATTGTTCATCCCATGCTCATGGCTAGGGAGAACCAACACAGTGAAATGACTATACTGTCAAAATTGATATTCAAATTCTATGTGATCCCCATCAAAATCCCAAAGACATTCTTTACTGGAATAGAAGATACAATCCAAAGGTTCATATGTAACAAGAAAAGACCTAGAATAGCCAAAACAATTCTAGGCAAGAAGAGCAATGCTGGTGGTATTACAATACCAGACTTCAAACTCTACTATAGAGCCATAAGAACAAAAACCGCTTGGTATTGGCACAAAAACAGACCAGAAGATCAGTGGAACTGAATAGAAAACCCAGAAATAGAACCACATACCTATAGTCAACTTGTATTTGACAAAGGAGCCAAAGATATGCAGTGGAACAAACACAGTCTATTCAATTCTTGGTGCTGGCAAAACTGGGCAGCCACATGCAGAAAACTAAAAATTGACCCTAGCCTTTTGCCATGCACAAGCATTAACTCAAAGTGGATCAAAGACCTCAATATCAGACCGGAAACCGTGAAACTGCTACATGATAGAGGAGATACACTGGAACTCATAGGCACAGGCAAAAGATTCCTGAACAGATTGGAGAAAGACTTGATAAATGGGACTACCTAAAAATAAAAACATAGCCACAAAAGTAGAGAGAGACAGCCAACCAACTGGGAAAAGATATTTACCAATAATACATCTGACAACTGTTTAATATCCAGTATCTACAGGGAACTCAAGAAACTAATCCTCCCCAAACCCAATAAACCATGCACTAAATGGGCAAGGGAACTAAAGAGAGACTTATCAGAAGAAGAGATTAAAATGACAGAAAAGCATATGAGAAAATGTTCATCATCCATGGTCATAAAGGAAATGCAAATAAAAACAACCCTAAGATACCACCTTACCCCATCAAGAATGGCCAAGATTTTGAACTCAGACAATGACAGTTGCTGGAGGGGTTGTGGAGAAAAAAGAACACTACTACACTGCTGGTGGGATTGTAAACTAGTTCAGCCACTCTGGAAAGCAGTGTGGAGGTTTCTTAAAGAACTGAAAATTGACCTTCCCTACGATCCTGCCATACCACTTCTGGGCATCTACCCTGAACATCATAACCCAAGATATGATAAGGACACCTGCTCAGCTATGTTTATCTCTGCACTATTCACAATAACCAGGCGATAGAAACAATCCAGATGCCCTACTGTGGATGAATGGATACAGAAAATATGATATAGATAGATAGATAGATAGATAGATAGATAGATAGATAGATAGACAGACAGATAGATACAATGGAATTCTACATAGCCAACAGACAAGATAAAAGAATGGCGTTTGCAGTGAAGTGGATGAATCTAGAACAAATCATGTTGAGTGAGACAAGTCAAGACCAAAGGAACAAAAGGTGCATGATATCCTTAATATGTGTCTATTATATCCAAATAGTACAAAAGCAAGGACTCAATATTTGCATACCCAATGCTATGGACATAGTATTGGAAATATAAATGTAACTACATAGACATAAAAACCTATGACTCTATAGACATAATGTTTTATTTCATAAATTAATATGTATCTATGATATACAAACCCTTAGCCTAATTTTGATTATGTTCTAAAAACTAAGTGTCAGTGATTGTATATAGAGATTCCCTTTTTGAACACTCGTTTGTTAAACATGGCATTTGAAATATGATGCAAAAATCAATGTTAAGAAATTCTTTAATAAAAAACAACCACAACAAAACCAAAAAAATATTGTAAAATCAATTTTTAAAAATGTGGGGCTAGGAGTTTGTCTAGTAAGAGAATACTTGCCTAGCATACACAAAGTCCTGGGTTTGATTACTCGGTACCATATACACAGAAAAAGCCAGAAGTGGTGCTATGGCTCAATTGGTAGAGTACTAGCCTTGAGAAAGTTCAAGGACAGTGCCCAGGCTCTGAGTTCAAGCCTGCCAAAAAAATTAATAGGCAATACTAAATTCAGACTTTGCTATGATTTCTTTTTGCTTCATGTTTCTGGCCAACACCTTAGAAAATATACTTCTTTCTAGAACATTCTTAATGTGAAATTCTCATGTCAGGGAGGATGCATGAATTGAGAATTTATTATTAGAAACAAAAATCGACTGCGCTGACCTTAATGTAGGACTCACCATGCAGTCAGACTCATATGATTCCATCTCCCTCGATGGCTAGTACTGATAGACCATTCTGTATGAATAGCAAATAACTGATTGGTCTTGGGACCTTTTGCTTTTATCTTTGTTCATGAAACCAGGCAGAAAATGTCAATCTTAACAACAATAGCAAAAAAATGCAGCTTCATTAAGAATATTCCTTGAGCACAGTTTGTGTGGAGTAAGATTTCCTGTGGTGTAACCCTTTTTTCAAAATCAGACTAAACATTTAACAAAACCAGGAAACTAAAACATGTGTTGTCTGGAGGTGGAATGGGTTCGAGAAAAGGGAAGACAAAAGGAGAGTAGAAGATTGGGTGAATATAATGATAATATTCAATGAACAGATGTGAAAATGGAAGCAGGTGATTCAAGGAGTTGGGTGGGAGTTTGGGAGAGATGGGGAGAGTGATGGAAGGTGTGTCACTGACAGATAAGCATTGTACATGTTAAACTGAAATCCTCTGTACAGCTAAGTAAAGACAATTTAAAAAATAAATTAAGTGGACCTAGTTGATGTAGTTTGTCCTCATTCTTAGCAGCACAATTGCTATTTTATTAGTGAGGCCCAATGCAGAAGTGCTTGTCTGGCTAGTGATCACTTGGCTTTCTTACTCATGGCTGGTGCCTTACCACTTGTGCCACACCCTTGGTTTTAGTTTTATGCTGGTTAACTGGAAATCAGATCTTGAATTTTTTTTGCAACTCAAACTGGCCTTGACGGGCTAGCCTCTAAATTTTTGCCTCTTGAATAGCTAGGATTATAGGTATAAGTGACCTGCATTTGGCAACAGTTCTTTCCTTTAAATCCTCTGTGTCTCTACTATTATGCATGCTTCCCAATCCATGGCTGTACACAAGTTAATCATGAGAAAGTACAAAACATAATTCTGATGTCAGGATATAATCTGTCCTCACTTAGGACACCAGGACAACTTTGAATTTTGACTTTCTGAACAGTAGTGAGTTGTTTGCTGCCCTAACAACTCTTCAAATCCCATTCAACTGACTTTAGTAAACTTGTTCTTACTGAGGTTAGTTGATTAGACATTCTGATTCAACTGTGTCTTTGACTATGCTTCAGATTTCTGTAGGATTTCAACACTCAGTAGCCAAAGATCTTGAGAAATGTGTATCAGACTACTTACATAAAAAAATCCATTCTCAGTAAACATGAAATTTGACTATAAATGAAATATTATTTTTAAAAATAGCTGGATATAGTCTGTAATCCTAGCTATTCAGGAAAGTGAGAATCATGGCTTGAATCAAGATCAGGCAGCAAAGTTTGTGAAACTATTATCTCACAGGACTATTACCTACTATTAACCACAAAACAGATATAAGTAGAGCTGTGGCTCAAGTAGTAGAGTGCTAGCTTTGAGCCCTGAGTTCAAGCCCCAGAACTAGCATAAATACTATTATAATAAAAACACTGTATTTCTTTTGTAATACTCTTTATATAATCCACCATTATTACAATAAATACTGGTTGTATAAACCATTCATTACTTAGAAGAGAATCAGGATATTTTACAAGTGTAAATTACTCCATGTCCAATACTATTTTGTTTATACTCAACCCACTACAAATTACAACCAAGCACCTTTGTGACTAGAAATGTAATTCTTAAAAAAATATTTTCTCTATTCCACCTCATCACCTTTACTCTTTCAGAAATATAAACATAATAATTTTTAGTGGATCTTCTGTTTGCCATCCACAAACAAATTTACAAATGAGTTTAAGCAGTGGATATGGAAATATTAGAAAGTCCAGGAAAATTTTTTTCCAATTATGCTGTGAAAGGGTCTTAGTAATTCAGAAAGAGAACTTCAGAGCATGTCTGGGGAAAAGAAGAAATGAACAGGTGACTAGAAACTATGGAAATTCAACTTAGGGGAGAAAAATCTTAACACAGCATGTATTTGTTAACTTGCTCAGATTTATGCTTTTAAATTTATCTTTAAAAGACTCACAGGATAAATCTTTACGCTCATTTAGGCTGAATGTTGCAGTGTTCATAAGAGTCAGTATTAGCAGTTTGAGGACAGCCTGAGCAAGCTCATGGCCAGTCTGTAATATATCTTCCTATTTCTTAAATATTTATAATAGTTTTTATTTAATTGGTTACCGTAGCCAAGAGGTAGAATTAGCCCAGATGCACCTCAGTGGACAAATGGCTCAAGAAAATGTATGTGCATGTGTGTGTATATATAAATATTGTGTATATATATGTATATAAATATAAATATATATGTATATAAATATATGTATACAATAGTTATATATACTATAATGGAATTCGACATAGAATTCTACAAGAATGGCATTGTATCATTCGTAAGGAAATAGAAAGTGTTGGAAAAATTATGTTCAGTGAAGTAAGCCAGACCCAGAGAACCAAAGTTTACATGGTTTTCTTCCTTTGTGAAAATTAGAATGTCCCTATAAATCTACAAGAAAACACAATGGATGGGAAAAGACCAGAAAATTACATTAGAACATGTTAAATTAAACAGGGCTCTACACATTCACACAGTTAGAACAAAGGAGGCTATTCTTAGGAAAGGATCACAAAGGCTCAATAGCTATGTGCCTAAGATTATATAAAAGAACATTGATAGACATGAATTTTTTTCTTTTAATGAATTTTTAAATTTATTCAGATCAATTATAAAAACTGATAACTTTCTTTATTCACTTCCCAAATGAGCATGTATTTCTGGGATATTATCAATAAAGAGGCAATAACCATTCATATATTAGCATGAAATATTTATTTTGTAAAAGAATGGGTGGGAAAAATCGCTCTTCTTCCTGCTCCAGAATTGTCAGTGCAGAGGGATGCTTGTATCTCTACAGTAAATTATAACATGTCTGCATTACCCCTTTCCTGGAACAATTCCACTGCACAAATCTGTTTGCTATTCCAAAATGATATGGCTATCGTCCCAGAATTAATTTCAGAGAATAAACTTGATCATATTCTCAGTTTCCAGGGGATCATTTTCTCCATGTTGTCATGGCCAGATTTTTTTAAGAGTACTAGTATTATAAAAGTCTTCAAGGGGAAAAAAATTCTCTGCAAAATCTCAGTTTAAAATTACCTCATGTGAGAGAAATCCACTGCCATATGTTTGTTTGGCCTAGATTTCATTCAATAAAATTTCCGCCTCCAACATCAGAGGAGCAAAATTAAGGGCACTTTAGGTGCCAGCCATCAGATTCCTTTGGCCTGTGTCATTTTTAATAATCTATTTTAACATGTAAAGGAGTCTAGCTTGTTAGCTTTATAATTGGGGTTAGGGAGAGGGATGGGGCAACTGAAATTTGTAATCTTAGCTTCCTGTGCTGTTCTTTCTGTACAAATATTGACTACATTTGTCTTACAGAAATTCAAAATCTCCTTCCTTCTCACAGCTCATTTAATTTAAGCTGAATGTGTTGACTTGAACTTGCACACACCTGTAATCTCAGCATATGGCAGGTGGATGGTGAGCTTGAGAACAGCCTGAGCTACATAATAAGACCTACTAAAGAACAAATTACAAAACAATAAAATGTCTGCACTGATGTCTTTTTCCTTATTGTCATGTTACTTTTGATTATGTACTTCCTAAATTGTGAGGATTATGAACTGTTGTGAATGTTTTTTATTTACTTGATAAGATAATATAAAAAAAGCCCTGGTCCTCAGTTCATAGTCTGTACTCTATGTTAAATTAGTATGAAAAAGAAAACAGGGGAGAAAATATAAATGCAATGAGTAAATATGAAATGCATTGGGTAAATCAATTAATGAGAAATTCTCACTTCTGTAGAATACTATTTTGAGTAGGTTAGCAGTGGCTTACCACTGTAACCCCAGCTACTCAGGAGGCTGCGATCTGAAGGTTGAGAATTAAAGCCAACCCAAGGGGGCAATTTCCATAAGACACTTATCTCTAATAAACTACTCAGAAAAAGACAGTAGAGCTAGGGCTCAAGTGGTAGACTTACAGTCTTGAGCAAAAGAAGCTCAGAGGTAGCATTCAGGCCCTGAGTTTAATTACGCCCGAGGACCAGCTAAAAACAATGCAAGTATAATAATAATAATGAAAAAAATAATGAAACTTTAGATCTTCAAATTTCAATCAATAGTCAAAAAACTTAATTGCTTTAAATAATCATACTGTTTTGAATGCTCTTCATCATTGCATTCTTGTATGGCTTACAATAAACTATAAATGTAGATAATCTTAGAGTTCTATCTTATGAACTAAAACACAAATGATGCAATTAACTTGTCCAATGGCACATACTTCAAAAGTAGTAGAGTTTCGGTGTTAATAGAATTAGATATACACTTAACTAGTCTTGTAAAATTTCAATTGTTTCAACATAATTGTGAATTTCTGCATTAACCTTCGGTAAATCACTGATAATGGAATTGGTGACTACATCTTTCATCCCTACTTCCTCTTTCTTCTTTGAAAAGCAATTACCCCATCTGGCACCTAAAATGGCCAAGACATCTCGGGAGCTCTTCCATTTTACATTCATATTGTACCATTTTCTTAATCATAAAAGACTACAGGTGCCAGTATCTCATGCTTATAATTCTACCTACTCAGAAGATTGAGATCTGAAGAATTACAATTCAAAGCCAGCAGGGGGAAAAATTATTAAAGTTAAGTTAGCAAGAAACTAATCTTGCTCAGGAGGCATGGCTCACATGGCGGCATTCCCACCTAGCACACTGGAGGTGCTGAATTCAAACCCAGGACCAGAAAAAATAATATCAGCCAGAAAATTTCAGTTAAGATTCAATATTTACCTTCTTAAACATCACATCCAACCAGCCATAGCTAGTTAGGATCCTGCTTTGCTTTACGTGCTTTACTTTTGTTGCTTGCTTGGCTTTTCACTCAAAGTTGGGGCTTTACCTTTTGAGCCACACCTCCACCTCCATAACTCTTCTGGTTTTAAAAATGCCTTTTTTATTATCTATGAGGCCATATGCAGGTTCCTTGGGTTGTTTTATTATATGTTTATAAACCTTGATGTATTATCTAAATTTTCTGCTACATTTCTCACCAGATAATTTGCCTTTTATTAAACTGAAATGTTGGTGATTCAAAACTGCCAAGTTTTCTGTCTGTAATACTCATGAGCATTTGGGAGATGTAAACATCTCTAACTCAGTTTTTAGTCAAACTCTTTTGAATTCTTTCGTACAAGGGGACTTTCTCTGAAGAGGCTATACTGGGGATAGGAATGAGTTCTGTGGTAAAGTGTATGCATGAAGCCCACTTCAATTCCTCAGTACCACATAAACAGAAAAAAAGCTGAAAGCTGCACTGTGGCTCATGTGGTAGAGCACTAGCCTTGAGCAAATGAAACTCAGAGACAGTGCCTATAGGAAAACAAGGAGTCATGCTTCCTATACATTATCCAACGATGACACATAAGCACAGATTAAAGTAAGCTGCTAACTAGTTACCTAAGGCAGTCTAAAATGGGATGTATGTGTATTTAAGGAACTCAGAGATCAGAAATCTGAATTATTACATATAAGCTATCTAAAGATAAAACAGATATATGTACATGATCAGATGATCTACCTATCAGACATAATCCATTAAAGCTGTAATAGCCAATAATTTACTCAGAGATTTTTTTATCCTCTGTTCTTAATCTTAGATTTTTTCGATAAAGCTTTATTTATTTTTCCATATATTTTATTGTAATTAATAGAAGGGTTACATTATATTCACCAGATAGAAGGTGCATTACTTCACAAACATTGATACCCTTTCTCATATCTTGGTCCCCATTTCCCCCCTCCCCCCCTGCCCCTCATCTTGTTTTTCCCCCTTCCCTATCCAATTTCAAATAACCAAATAAGCACAAATGCAATATATCAGATAACAAGGTGAAATACTGTAACAAAATGAGATAACCAAGGGACAGCAAAAAAAGCTGAGAGATAACATAGTACATTAAGAACAACAATCTCTCATTATATGGCTTTTGTTTTTATATCCTGAAGGTCCTTTCATTTAGCGACATACTATATGGCTTCATGTATCTAGGTTTTGTTCTATTGTAAATCTCTGCTAGGAGAGCCCAAGACTTCTACTGATTATGACAAATGAGGGAAATCATTGAGCCTATGCTCCTTTGAGTCTGGCTTACTTCTCTTAATATGATTTTTTTCTAAATCTTTCCATTTTCTCATAAATGAGGCGATGTTGTTGTTTCTGACAGCAGCATAGAATTCCATTGCTTATAAATACCACATCTTGTTGATTCATTCATCAACTAAGGGGCATTTGGGTTGGTTCCATATCTTTGCTATGGTAAATAGTGCCGCAATGAACATCGTTGTGCTAGTGGATTTAGTATGACCTTGTTTCTGGATGATTGGGTAAATGCCAAGTAGTGGAATTGCTGGGTCATAGGGGAGCTTCATGTTTAGTCTTTAGAGGAACTGCCATACTGCTTTCCACAGTAGTTGAACGAGTTTGCACTCCCACCAACAGTGTAGTAGTGATCCCTCCTGGCCACATCCCCTCCAGCATCTGTTGTTATTAGATTTCTTGATCCTGGCCATTCTAACTGGAGTGAGGTGGAATTTTAGAGTTGTTTTGATTTGCATTTCTTTTATGGTCTTAATCTTAGTTTTAAAAATATCTTCCCACCAGTGCATGGTGCCTCACACCTGTAATCATAGCTATTCAGGAGGCTGAGATCTGAGGATCAAGATTCAAAGCCAACCCAGGCACAAAAGGACCTGAGACTCTTATCTCCAATTAACCTCTAGAAGAATGGAAATGGGTCTTGGCTCAAAGGTAGGAGGTAGCCTTGAGCTGAAGAACTCAGGGGCAGTGCCCAGGCCGAGTTCAAGCCCCACGTCACCACTCAAAAAAAAAAAAAAAGACATCTTCTATGTTCTTTAATCAGGACTAACCACCAAGATGTACGCTACCCTCAATACCCTCAGTGGAAGTCTGTCTAAGTGCACATTGTAATGAATTTTGAGTGAAATGTAAGAAAGACCACCACATGGGAGACAGAGAAGAAAAATTAAAGTTGGAGATTTGCCTAAAGAAAGAGAAAAATTCTGAAACATCAACTCACTCCAGTGGATTCTAGGAATAAAATACAATACAACACAAACAAATCAAGTGGTTGCTGACACAATTGAGTTATAGTTGATGGAATTTAGACCTCGGTACACAAAAGAATATGTATTTCGATGAGTAAGTTTACCTTTCCTGCTCTCATTCTTTACTCATTTATAAGGGGACAAAAGGAAATCACCACAAGCCCCTGCTAAGTGCTTGGAGATAACCTGAAGGAACTGTAGAGCTTCTGTGAGCTCCAGGATAATTGGTAAATGTTGGGAAAGAGTCACTGGAGAGCCTACTAAGAACCTTCTGGGGAAGAGCACTAAATGAGATGTGTGGAAGGCAGATATTGAAAAATTGTATGATCCCTAAGGGACATTAAAGAACATTACTCCAAACCCATTAACTGAGAAAAACATAATTGAGCAGGGACTTATCGTGATCCCAATTTAGTTTGATTTTTAAAAAATATATATTAGATATTTCTTGTTTTAAAACTCCTTTTACTGTTACTTCTTGAATTATACTTTCTCTTCTCTTTTCAGTATGTTCTTTTCAGAGTATCCTAGAAAACCATTATGGTTTCAAGTCTGTGGCTAAAGATGTTGAATAGTAACTTGTTAGTGGAAAAAAAACAATTACCCATCACAGTTAGTTTACCATATATAGATCTTGTTTGTCACCAATAGTTTGGGAAAATAAATGGGTGAACGATTGCAGCCTCTTGAGTAGCTAGGGTTACAGGTGTGAGCCATCAGGTTTTTGAATAAAGAGGAACAATAAAATGGACCCATAATGTTTAACAATGGGAAAAATGCAAGGTAGGAGCTGGTAGACTCTGACCCTACTCTCATGGGGAATAACAAAAGAAATAATAGGAGGAACACTGTTTTGTACACAGGTTAGAATAGGATTTAATGCATTCATAGGCTGGATTTAAATAGAAACATGCAAAAGCAAGCTTTCCTGATACTTCCCTTCAGCTACTCTCTCTATGTAAGTGCATCTCTATATCCTACTTTCCCATATTTTTAGACACACAATAAGGAAAAATCAAACATGCATCTAATCATATAAAATACTACTTTTTGAAATGAAACTCCAGGAAATGGAAAACAAAAGTTATTTTTTTTCTTTGTTGTTGCTCTAGTTTCCTTGTTTATCTGTTTGAGGGATAGTAAGGAGTCAGACACAGAAATGAAGGATAAACAATGCAGCAGTGGAACTCACTGGATGCTATTTGAAAATGAACTATACAACTTGTGGGATGGGATGGAAGGAAAAAATGGAGAGGGGGAAATGGTGACACCTACTACCTGACAAATGTAACTTGTAACCCCTCTAATACATTATCCCAACAAAATAAATAAATGAATAAATAAGAAAAAAAGAAATGTATTCATTATCTGACTTATAGAACTGTAACCCACTGTACATTAACTTATAAGAACAATATTTTTTTAAAAAATCAGACAAAAGTACAAAAAGAAAATAGGAAAAAGGAAAGGGTGAAACATAGATATATGTTAAAGACCTTATGCAGTTGATTTTATTTTCCACCTTTGGCTTAACAATTCTTAAGAAAAGAAATTGGACTTGGTCTTTTGCAGAAGAATGGCTGGTGTTTGGGGAACCAGCTAGAAGAGTGAAATCGGAGAACAAAAGAGCCAATGCTGTGCCAGATCAAAGAGGACAGGACCTCTGACAAACAGAAGAACACTAAGTGGCTATATTGTGATGGGTTTCAAAGAAGAGCCTCTCAGGCAGAGAGGCAGGACATCTTTTCTGAAGAACAGAAAATGTGTAACACAAAACTTTAAATTGTCCTGTTGCTTCCTGTAACTAAATAAATCCACAGAGATCATATTTAACCCTTGGCTCAAAGCAACTAATACACATCTCTTAAAAGTAGATCATTTCAGGGATGATGACTGGGGTACAGGGACTTAGATAATCCCCAAATGAGTCTGTGGACGGAAGTCTAATCTGGCATCCCAGAAAGACGTTGTTAACATTTGCAGGGCTGGGAGGACAGCACAGATTCTCAACTTTTAACTAATAAAACTAGAAGGAAATTACCATAGGCTGGGGAAGGATCTATCAAAAAGAACAAGCCCAATGCTTATAAAGACCAATGGATGGCTCTTATCCACATTCTGTCTCAATTCAAAAGGTCTCTTAATGCACAAGGCATCAGATAGAGCACCTAAATAACACAGTACAAAAGGGAAGACTAAAATAAACAAAAATGCAAACACCAGTGTACTGTGAAACCTCATCAGGTTACCCACTTTACATCTTACCCAAGTCTCCAAAAGGAAGGAAGAAGTAGAAAAAGAACAAACACAGGAAGAGGAATGCTGATATTTTGGGGAACTAGATAGAACACTAGACCCATAGACCCATAAACCTAATAAATCTCAAGCTCAAAACAAAGAAAAGTTCTACCAGGACACATCAAAATCAAATTGCTTTAAGAACTGATATAAAAAGGAATCCTCAAAGCAGCCAAAGGAAAAACACACATGACACACAGAGGAACAAATAACTGGATATTTCATATGAGAACAGAGGCAAAATCAGAGAAAAATAGAACTATGTTTTGAATGTACTAAGAAATCATCACATTTTATAATTGATGAAACTTTTTTCCATGAAGTTTGAAATATTGTTCTAGTTTGTGCAAAATCCTTATAAATAGACTTATACTGCAAAATCCATTTGTGTATCATCTATCAATACATCTACCTCAAAAAATTATCTAGAGCTCCCCATAGATCTACCTATCTATCTACCTCTCTACCTAGATTTATCTATCTGTGATCTATTTATCTATAAATCTATTTATACAACTATCTAGAAATATATCTATCTATATACCTGTAGATCTATCATTTATATAGAAAACTATCTACAAATCTATTTTTCTCTGTCTAGATAGCTATTATCTATTCTATATGTAAAGAGAGAAATACATGTGTGTGTGTGTGTGTGTGTGTGTGTGTGTGTGTGTGTGTTTCTGGCACAAGGAAATTAGTATTAGATGAATTTGGGGGACTATAAAGAGAAATAGAGAACACAAGAAATAAGAAAATACATTAAACATTTTTAGTTACTTAAAAATTTCCAGTGTATTTTGGGGTTTATTAAATACACATATATTATTAACTACCTATACATATATGGTTAATAAACTACACACACACACAGACACAGACACAGACACACACACACACACACACACACACACACGTCTAGTCATTACAAACTAATGTCCTCTCTGCTCTGATCTGTCTTCTGAATCCCTGTTGTGCGTTTTTCTGTGTCACTCCATATCTTAGACAGCAATTAAATAAAAATTAAAAGTATGTATTCATACAAAATCATTTTTCTACATGATTTTCTTTTTTCTTTTTCTTTTTTTTGGTCATGAGGTTTGAACTCATCCTGTGTGCTAAGTCTTAACAGGTAAAGAAGCCAGACATCGGTGGCTTACAGGTGTAATTTTAGCTACTCAAGAGTCTAAAATCTGTGGGATCCAGGTTGAAAGCCTACCTGAGTAGAAAAATCCACAAGATTCCATCTCTAATTAACCAGCAAAATGCAGGAATGGAGGCTGTCTCATGTAGTAAAGCATCAGCTAAGTGAGAGTGCAAGACTCTGAGTTCAACAAGCAGTATCAGCAAAACAAACTAAAAACAAACAAAAAACCCCAAAGAGTATGAGAGCCTCTGCTGACTCATTAACTATATGAAATACAGTCTTTTGATAAGGAAATGAATTTTCCTTATAACATTTTCTAGTAGTATAAAGAATGTGAAGTTCCCGCATTCTTATAAGCTAGCAAGTTAGTTTCCTGAATACTGACAGCACACAGAAACTTTCTGGGCCAGTGACAAAAACAACACCTCAAGGCACTGCAAACAGTATCAGCATGTTGCAGCTGCTTTCCTAGGGGACCCTTCCCAAGAGTCTGGCATAAATGCCAAAAACCATGTGCATAGAGCCTGGCTTATACTAGAAGAAATAAAGACATAGAGCTTTGGGCTACGCTCTGGTGTTAGGAAAAGCAGGCATGCTTACTCCTGATCTCGTGTAGACTCATCCTTGAAAAGCCAGTCCAGCATCAGGGCCCATCGGTGCCTCTGAACATGATAGTAAGACCCATAAGGCAACTTTGTGCTGTCCTAACCTGTGCCCACTGTTCACTTCTACTTCATCTTGACTACTGCTGAACTTTTTTCCAAACTTAATACAATTACCACAAGATGAGAGACGCTAGTAATATTCACTGACAGCAAGCTTTTAGGGTCCTGGACCCAAACAACTCTCCAGATATCAAACACATCTAGGGTCAACTTGTGAAAGTGTATTCATTTGCTAGGCTCTCATAACAAGTTTCCACAGACTGGGTGGCTTAAATACAGAAACTCATTTCCACAATCCTAAAGTCAGGCCATCAAGACTAAGGTATCAGCAGGTAAGTTAGGTGGCTCTTGAGGCTGCTGCTTGGCCCATAGATGGCTGCCATTTTGAAGTGTTTTCTGGATTCCTCTGCGTTCCTGCTTCTTTGGTGCCTATCCTTTTTTTTTCTCATAAAGATACCAGCCATTTTGGAATGGGGCCTCTCTCCAAACCATGGAATTTTTACTTCATTCTGAGATGGTTCAAGCAAATGGATGGTTTCTTTCGAAAGTCCTTGTTTTCTGCTAATAGCTATCATAGACTACTTGGTGCTTCTTCTGTGTGTCTAAGTCCTGATCTCCTTGCTTTTATAAGAACAATGGCCAGCTGGACAGGGGCTTGTTTAATTCACCTGCATTTTAAGTTACGTTTTTCAGGTACTAAGGGAAATGGCTTCTCCTTAGGAATTTTCTCACGATACCGCCATTCCACTGTTTTATCAGCCAATCCAGTTATTCTGACCCCCAGAGGCTCCAACTTAGTCTCAATTTGTTGCATACAACATTAAAACCGTATTGTCACCACAGGATGGAGGCAATCAGAAGACTGGCCTCAAGCAGATCCTTAGGGTCCTACTAAGTAATTACACAATTTAGCCTGTAACAGAAATTAAGATGGCTTTCTCCTTAGATTCCTATATTGACCTTTCTACTTTGTTTAAGTCATTAATCCAGGTAAAGCAGGATGTGTCAGCAATTAAAACAACTGACCTGGACAAATGAGTGTGTGATACCTTGAGTTCAAGTCTTAATACTGGTACACCACACACACACACACACACACACACACACACACACACACACACACACACTACTATGGCTTAATCTGAATACAGATAACTCGTGCCTATTATCCTATTGACTCAGAAGTCTGATCTAAGGGTCATGATTTTATGACAGCCCAACTAAATAAATGATGAATGAATGAATGAGTGAATGAGTGAATAGCTCAGTGGCAGAGACATATGTGACCATGGGGAGGGATGTATTATTTGCAGTTGTTAGGTGCTGTCTTATTCAAGGGGTACATAAATCATTAATGCCTCTGATATGGACTCCTCTCTGGCTGATAGACTTCTGATTTTCATCTCAATTGCAATAACTGAGTCTAGATCTTTACATTTGAGGACAACCAGTCTGTGCAGTCATGTGACCTCACCTTTCCATTTATCTCATGGGGTGACCAAGCCACGGGTGCAGGAGTGGAACAGGGCAGACATTCAGACTTGATGATAAAAGCTTTACAGGCTTTGCAGGAGGAGGGGCCATCCATTACATAAATTTATGTTTAAGATTAATGAAACTGATCCAATTATCTAGCGCAAACTGACTCAGAACTGTCCAGCAAAGGAGAGTAAAACCCAGCAGTAGCTAAATGAACAATTTGTAAAAGCCACACCAAATTGTTTCTCCTTGATGAGTGAGGCTCCCAGACCAGTACTGAAAATAAAAAAAGAAAATAAAGAAAGAAGAATTTTATTTTCTTTTCTGAACCTTCCAGGGTCTGAGGAATATCTTACCATATATGGAAGTTATTGTTCTCCTTCCACTGCCTTCCAATGTGTCCCATTCCAGTAGCTATAAAGAAAAAAGCAATTATTCCCTAATCATCTGTGGAACATCTATGTATCAAAGTTTGATCCAGTGGGAACAGGAACATGTATCGTGTTCCTTTCTTTAATCTTCACAGGCATATTTTACCAACAGGTCATTGTTTCTTGAATCAAGACCCCTGTCAACAAAGCAGAAGAGGGCTGGGAGTGTAGCCTAGTGGTAGAATGCTTGCCTCGCATGTACAAAGCCCTGGGTTCGATTCCTCAGTACCACATACATAGAAAAAGCTGGGAGTGGTGCTGGAACTCAAGTTGCAGAGTGATAGCCTTGAGCAAAATGTGTCCAAGGACAGTGCCCAGGCCCTAAGTTCAAGCAGAACTACAACTGGCAGAACTCTCAAATACACTGAATATACTAGACTCATGTCTGCTGAACTGAACCTGATTTGTGCCAAACTGAGGCTGAAATTAGGGGAAAAATATTGACCACCAAATCCTCAGAAAGATCGAGTTAAAATGGCTAAATTTCAGAACTTGTCTTTGTCTTGATTATTACCCCATGTGTCAATTTTCAGAGCTTGTCATGGCAAATGATCACAAATCTGGTGTTTTGGAACTTGATTCCAAACTCTCCCTCCAGTTATCCTTGTTCTAAAGGCCTCTAATTCTGTCTGGCAAGAAAGTCGTTTTGTTTTGTTTAACAGAAACTATTCTTCTGAAGTCAGGCAGAACCCTACCTGTATTCTGTTTTGACAATGCATTCTTGGAAAAGGTTGAATAGTCTGACAAACAACCTTGGCAAAAGTAAGAAACTGACTGCTTCAGCAGCCACCTGGAACAACCAGGCAAAACTAAAACTACAAAGCAATACATGAGTAGTTCCATCCTTCTATGTCTTCCATGCTCATAAACTCCAGTCCTAATCGCACTCAAGGCCAAGCACTTTGTATGGAATCAGTTCCTGGGAAAAGGAATAAACCAAAACCTTGCTTCCTTGCTTGATTTCTCCCCCCACCTCTCTCTCTGTCTCTCTCTCTCTGTCTCTCTCTCTCACTCTCTCTGTCTCTCTCTGTCTCTCTCTCTCTCCTTCTCTCTCTCTGTCTCTCTCTGTCTCTGTCTCTGTCTCTCTCTGTCTCTCTCTCTGTCTCTCTCTCTGTCTCTTTCTCTGTCTCTCTCTCTCTCCTTTTCCTTTCTTCCTTTCTTCTTTTTCTCCTCTGTATCCCCCTACTCCCC
This sequence comes from Megascapheus bottae, assembly GCF_031878675.1. NCBI lineage: Eukaryota > Metazoa > Chordata > Mammalia > Rodentia > Geomyidae > Megascapheus > Megascapheus bottae. The sequence continues at coordinate 7,134,093 of NC_143531.1, forward strand.
TCTCTCTATATTTCTTTCTTTCCTCATTTCTTTATTTTTCTGTCAATTGTGGTGCATGAAGTCAGAACCTGGACATTGTCCCTGAGCTTTTTTCACTCAAGTTAGCACTCTATATTTTAAGCCAAAATGCAACTTCTGGTTTTCTGGTGGTTTAATTGGAGATAATAGTCTCACAGTCTTTCTAGCCCCAGCTGGTTTTGAACTACAATTGATCCTCAGATCTTAGCCTTCTGAGTAGCCAGGATTCCAGGCATGAGCCACTGGTGCCCAGCTGATGAATGCTTTTCATACTGCAGGCACTAGCCAAAGCCCTTTGACAAAATGTACTCTAAGTTATACATGGCCTCTAAAACATTTTAGGGGCACCTGTAATACTTGTCTTTTGTAAAGCAGATGAGCTCAGAGTAAAAAGGAAGAATATGAAGACACTGATGGGGAAAATGATTCCACCCAAAAACGTAGGACATACCTGTATCGATTTGCCTTGTATTCCCTCTCAAGCAGGGCAGGAGCTATTCACAGTTCAGGCAAACTGAAATGCCCATTCTATTTAAAATCCAAGATGAAGCACTAAGAACCAATAACTTTTCATTTTAGAACCCCTTTCACTCAGGAATGCCACACACATTGGGTCAGGGTTCAGTTTTTCAGTTGACTTGGCCTTGACTCAAGTAGCAACTTCTTAAGGAGTACATCCTAAATGAAAGTTTTTGTGCTATGGTGTCATGATAAGCTCATATTTTCACCTGTTTAAACACAGGGATGAGAGAGGTTTGCAGGACAATAGACCCAATCATAAGATTGTATCTTGATCCAAAGGATTCATTTCATGTGCCAGTGTTACACTTTTTACATTTTTCACCCAATTTACAAGCAAATCCAGGACAACAGGACTTCAACTCTTGGTGAAAGCATTATTTAAGACTTCCCATGGGAAGTTTGCCTAAGAGAAAAATCAACTGCAATACTCTTACAGCCATTAGCGCACTGCAGAAAATCTGAGAATTTGTAGTTTTGTCTCAGAAGTTGGCATGATAGTATGCCATCTAGCTCTTCCCATTCTTCCATGACAAGCATTACATGCTCGCCTCCGTGAGGAGTCACCTGAAATCTTAGCAACTCACCAAGTTTGTGCCAATAGAAGTCATAAAGAATGGCCCAGGACTCGTTAATTAACCGTATTTCTCAAGAGAGGAGGGAAGAGAGGCAGAGGGGAGAGAAGGAGGAGGAAGAGAGGAGAGAGAAGAAGGGAGAGAGAAGGAAAAGGAGAGAGGGAGAGAGGGAGAGAGGAAAAGGGGAGAGAGACAGAGACAGATATAGAGACAGAGACAGAGAAAGGAAGAGGCTTGTTTTAAAGGACTGATCGACTCCTGTGATTGTAGAAGTTGGCACGTCTGAGAAGGGACCCACTGATATGACAGAGACCCAAAGAAGAGTCACTATCACAGTCTTTTTTAAAAAGAACTTTCCTTTTCCAAATATTTTAGTGTTGTTGTAAAGGTGATATAGGGGGTTACAATTACATGAGTCAGGTAATTTTTTTAACTAAATCTGCCCTTTCCTTGCTCTCTCCCAGTTTTTCCCTCCATCCCCACTCACAGAATGGACAGTTTATTTTCCACCCTCCTAATGTCCAGTGACTACCACTTCTGCACTTATTCACCTTTTATTTCACCTTTTCCATGCCTCTCAAATGCAAATATACAAGCAAGACAAAAGAAAACAAAAACAGTAACAACAGAACTACCAAAAAAAAAATCTCTTGTTTTTTTTTTCCCCTTGGAATGAGTTCATAAATGAATTTCATAAAATATAATTTTATACACATAGTTATTGAACCTTTGTTATTTGCTCCTCTGTATCTCTTCCTTTGGCCTAATTGTGTGAAAGTCTAGATATCTATTTGGGCATTTATTCAATAGACCACACACCAAGCCACACTGAATCCGCCTGCATAACCATGTTCATTGCAGCATTGTTTAGAATGCACCTATAAATCCAAATAAACACAGTGGATGTCACAATCTTAAATTTGAAAACACCTTGAAGTAAAAAAAAATGCCTTCATCCTCAAGGGATATCATTTGTCTTCTCATGGCCTTAAACTAATTGGAAGAGGTCCACTTCTTTGTAGAGGACAATCTACTTCGTTCAGATTCTACTGATTGTTTAGTCTACAATATTTTTTTTTAAAATGCCTCTTTGGCAATCTCCTGACCAGTATGTAACCAAAATCAGAATACCATGGCTCAAGTTTATTCTAATTTCTCCGTGATCAGAATATAGCCAGATGATACTTACATATATTGTAGGAGCAGTAACTTTAATTTTGAGACTCGAACTTATTTTTAGTAAGCAGTCGAACAAATGTTCTTTACCGTAGAAGGAAATTCTGTCTTCTAAGGCACAGAAGACAGAAGAAAATGGGAAGCCCAAAGAGCATTGTCATTTAACCTTGGCAACTATATTTCTTCCCAGATTTGCTTCCCTTTAAAAAATAACATGATTTTTCTCATGAAAGTAAAAGTATTTTTAAGTCTTCTTAGGAAAGAGCCCTTATGATGGGCAAAATGAGAGATTTTCTTCTGGGGTGTATACACATTTGGGATGGACACGTGCTGAATATTCCAAAACATATCAAAAACTGATTTCCTTATTAGAAATATTTCTTTTTTAGAAAATATGAATTATTACTATGAATCATGAAGAACCAAGAGATACTCAGCCACTGGGGAGAGAAGGAATGTATGAGACAGATTAACCAGAAAACAATGGATGTTTCTAACTTTGTGGTGAAGTGATGAACTGGGCCAAAATGTATCAAAACTTGCTGAATTTAAGCCACGACACATATGGTAGAGATAGAACTGCAGCCAACAAAGAAGAAAAATGACAATTGTTCACTAGTAAGTTGAAAAGAAGATAAACTGTTTTGTTTTGTTTGAAAGAAATGTTATGTTGTTTGTTATCTGTGCTCAATGATACTTGACCTCTGAATTCAGTTGCTATGAGATAATCTATAAAATACATCAACATTCATTCTAGCCAGAAATTCATTTTAATATTTTTAAACTAATCAATCTGTTCAAATAATACTTTAAGAAAATATCAATGGATCCCAAGTTTTTCATTAACATACATACATAGGTGATTCTTTAATATGCATATTCTTTACACAACTTATAATACTAATGCAAATTAATGTTTTGTTCATATAATGCATAACATAATGTAAAATACTCGTGGAAGAGGACCTATTGCTTTTATCTCTGATCCTTCCTTGTGCCTTATAGAGCATAGTAAGTACTATTTTCCTGAAATAATGCAATGCAGAGATGCAGGTCAGGACTTCATGACAACCCGTCTAATAGTGCTTCATTCCATTAAGAGACAGAAATAATCTCAGTACTTTCTAGGGTTGGATTCTTATACATTAGTAGTATATTTAATGATGATGTCACTGGTTATATATTTATGTATATATGTATATATCTGTATATATCTGTTTTCATGATTTTATGTTAATTTCATTCTAGCTGTAACAAATATACAAGGATTATTCTAAAACTTATTTTACATTAGTGTTTTATGGACCCCGTAAATAACACACTTAGGTATGTATTTTCCAGTCCTGGGGCTTGAACTCAGGGTTTAGTCATTATCCTCCAGCTTTTGAGCTCAAGACTAGGATCTTGTACTTGAGTCAGAGCTCTATTTCTGAGTAGCTAGGATTATAGATGTGAGCCACTGGAAGCCTGAAAAATGTAATTACTTTTAAGGGTTGACTATTCCATATCTTTTTTAAAATTAGGCTAAATTTAAAATAATACTTAATACTTATGCTTGCATGTATGTCATTGTGTGTGTGTGTGTGTGTGTGTGTGTGTGTGTGTGTGTATGAGAAAGAGAGAGGGAGTGAGAGAGAGAGTTGAAGCTGGAACCCAGGACCTTGCAAATACAAGCAAACATAGTACCCCTGAGCTTATAATCTGAGTATGACATCTTCTTTACTATTACATGAAGTAGTAAATATATTTGCCATACATCATAAAATATAATTTCCTTCAGCCTGTCAAATGAACATTTTCTAGTTAACGCTGAGATTTCATAAAACATGATACAAATATTTGACTTTGTACTGAAAATATTCATGTTGAATTGACACCATCAGATTTTTTGAAACACAATTATGGTAATTTTTTTATTTGGGTACAACTCCAAAAGAAATAATTTTAAATGTCCGCTAGGCTGGATTTAGCTTTTACCTTTTAAATTCTGTGCCAGGTTGGGCTGAGTGGTCTTTCCTAAAGCTATTACTAATAGTGGTACAATCTTAAAAACCATGATATCACAGTTAACCTATTAACAATAGAATATAGAAAGTACTCCAGCAAGATTGTTTAATTATTACTATTTCAATTTTTATGGCAATGTATTTTGTTCTATTTCTTTTACAGTGTTACCTTGTAACCAGCTTTGGTGAACAGCATTTTTCTCTTAAAAAGATAGTAACAAATATTACATGTACTTTTAGGGCATTTTTAAAAGTCATAGATACTATGTAGTATTGTAATATGCTTTACATACAAATATGTTAGAGATATGTATTTTACAGGTGTCCTGAGTCTATTATTTAGTTCAGCAGCCTAAGAAACTTAATGTAATTTACTTTTATACTATGGAATGTATGCTACGGTGAGAATGAACAATATAGTTTAAATGTTAAAGTCTTTCTATCACAGAGAAAAAAACTATGCTTCTCAAATGCAGTGTCTCAAAATGCAGTTTCCATAGAAACAAGAGCTTTTATTTATAGGACAAAGAAAGGCTAGAATTGAACCTGCTAAGCTGTAAGGTCTTTCTAACTTTTTGTTTCAGTGAACTCACATATAGGATAATACGCACTATAAATAAGACATATTTTATTTGAAAATCTTAAAATAAATTTCTATACATAGTATATAATATTTTAAATATATGATATGTGTTAATATATTGTATATTTATATCAATGTAAATGTACAGTAATATGCTTAGAATACTTCAAATTGCTTTTTCATATGCATATTTATCTCTATATGTACCTCGGAATCATATGTGAAGCAAGTTAGACAGTTATCAATAATGATATAATCTCAAATAATGTACTCATTGTCCTCTACGAATATAATAATGCCAATATACAGACTGTGTATTTTCAAAGCTGTGATTCGTGTGGTCTCAACATTTGTAATACAAGAGCGAATATTATAAATTTTTAATGCCCAATACTCAATAGTATGAAATACCTAGCACTACGTTGACACGTGAAGACCTGGCTGGTAACAGTGAGTGATGTGGCCCACAGGGTCAAGGGCTCTTCTGAAAGTGTGGCACATGGGGAATTATTCTTTTTTTATTATGCTCTGAGATGATGTTCACAAGCCAAACAGCCGCTCTATTACCTACAAAGAGTTAAGTCAGAGTGAAATGTAACAACTTGCAAAATCTAGAATGCTTACATTTGTAAGCATCATCTTTATTTATTTACTTATCAGGCTGCAGTCCAAGAAAACTCAGACTATCAGGTTTTCTCAATGGAACCACCCTTCCTTCCTGGCATACTTTACCTGGGTGAATAAACATTCATTCTGCCTTGGAAAAGCAAATGGTAAAATCAACAGAAACGGTGATGCGATCTGCATTCTGTCCTCAACACCTTTTCTTATTAGGACTTGAAAATATCCAGTAGTCAAAAGAAAACATTTTAATTTGATTGTGATATGAGTTTGCAGAAGGAAAGTGCATGCGTTCAATGAATAAAGGTCCGGTTTTTAACTATAACAATGTGTGGCTTGTCAGTTCCCCTAAGGTTACAGCAAATGACAGAGTCCTTGGGCTTACAGAAAAGTAAGGTCCAATTAGAAGGTCCAATTAGGCCATGGGTTCCTCCCCCTGATAGGTGGATAAAGAATAAACATCTCAATTAATAGGGTTGTTGCCAGGTATTTGTGGCTCACACCTGTAATCCTAGCTACTAAGGAGACGGAGATCTGAGGATCGTGGTTCAAAGCCAGCCGAAGCAGGAAAGTCTTAGAGACTCTTATCTCTAATTAACTACCACAAAAGCAGGATGTGGAGCTGTGGCTCAAAGTGGTAAAAAGCTAACCTTGAGCAAAAGAGCTCAGGGACAGTGCCCATACTCTGAGTTCAAGCCCCATAACAAACAAACAAACAAACAAAAAGTGGGAGGGGAGGTTATTGACAAGCAAATTAGGTGTAAACTGGAGTGCTTGCTCTGTAAAATGTTACTTTGGTGACTCAATCAACCAGTGGCTCAAATGTGAACTGTCTGGCGTCTAGTTATGCCTATACTTTTTATCTGTCATTCTTTTCCCCAAACCCAATTCATATGTGTGTTCTCATGGCTTCCCTCCCTGTCGCCATCCATCAGACACTCCAAACTGTGCAATTAAACCTCATTAACAGAACGTGTTTCCTGATTTGGGTAGTGTTCTTTCCTAATGAAACCAAAGAGCTTGTGAACCATTTCTAAGATGACTCTCCAGTTTCAGTGAGCTAATCAGAAAAAGCTGCACCAAAAATCTGCCAGTGATTTCTGGGTGCTTGACATGTTTTTTTTTTTTTGAGTTATTGAACTAGATGAGGACATATTTTAAATATTAAAATATTACTTTAGATCCCTTGATTCTCGTAAAATCCTGTGGCTGGATGCAAATTATTCCAAAATAAAAGATGCTAGAATACTAATATACTGGTTAGAATTCTTTTCCCATTTCTGTTCCTTTTTTTCTTTCTTTTCATGTCTCTTCTCCCTCTCCTTCTTTGTCTCCTTCTCCTTTTTCTCTTTCTCCTCTTTTGTTTTCTTCTTGCTCAAAATTGTTTGGCCGGTGCTCTCTCCTGCTGTTACCCCATCTTCAACCCTGCTTTTTCTTACTATTTTAGAAATTGAGTCTCTAGGACATTTCTGCCTAAGGTGGCTTCAAACCCGTACCTTCCAGATCTCAGCCTCCCTAGAATCAGAAGGGTGAGACCCAATAGATGCCTTTATCATTCTTTGTGTAGGTCATACCCCATAATAGAATTTAATATTTTGATAAAATATTTGATAAAATGGGACAAGTAGTAATCTAATTGTCAGAATCAAAAAAATTGAACATGTAGGCTCCAGGTCAAAGAGATTATTAAATAACTAGTATTTGAATGGAAAAAATACTACATAAAGATAATAGAAGATTTTCTATAAATACAATAAAACCTTAACTTATACTCTCCTATCACTGCTTAAAGAAAGTGAATAAGTTAAGTCTAATACTTTTGAGTAAAAGTAGATGATTATAGATGCCATAGTTTCAGGCAGGCCCTCTTGATTTGAAGCTTGAGTTTCTGTACTGGATTGAAAATCTTATACAAGACTCTAAGAATTCAGGCCACAAGCTCCCAAGCTGCAAATACTGTTCACCCTCCCATGCTGTCGGCATAAACCTTCTGTAAAACATGGTCAATGTCAGCTTTTACCTCGAGATCTTTGTGCTAGTGGATGTAGTATGTCCTTGTTTCTGGATGATTGGGTAAATGCCAAGTAGTGGAATTGCTGGGTCATAGGGGAGCTCTATGTTTAGTCTTTTGAGGAATTGCCATACTGCTTTCCATAGTGATTGAACAAGTTTGCACTCCCACCAACAGTGTAGTAGTGATCCCTCCTGGCCACATCCCCTCCAGCATCTGTTGTTAGTTTTATTGATCCTGGCCATTCTAACTGGAGTGAGGTGGAATCTTATCGTTGTTTTGATTTGCATTTCTTTTATGATCAGAGATGTTGAGCATTTCTTCATGTGTCTATAGGCCATTTTTGTTTCTTCTTCAGAGAAGACTCTCTTTAAGTCTTTGGCCCATCTTTTAATGGGATGGTTGTTACTCTGGAGATTGTTGTCCTTAAGGTACTATGTTATCTCTCATCTCTTTTGCTGTCCCTTGGTTATCTCATATTGTTACAGTATTTCACTTTGTTACCTAATATATCTGATATATTTGTATTTGGTTATTTGAAATTGGATAGGGAAGGGGGGAAAACAAGATGAGGAGTAGGGGTGGGGGGGAGGGAAATGGGGAGCAAGACACATGAAAGGGTATCAATGTATGTGAATTAATGCACCTTCTATCTGGCAAATATCATGTAACCCTTCTATTAATTGCAATAAAAATATATGGAAAAAAATGAGAAGGGGTATCAATGTTTAAAAACTAATGTAACTACTACCTGACTAATATAACAGTAACCCCTTTATATGTTATCCAGACAATAAAATACAATTTAAAAAAAAAGAAAAAAAAAAACATGGTCAATGTACCAGGATGATATGGAGCCCTCACAGTTCAGTGAAATTCAGTGAAAAACTGATGGAAAAACCTTTTTCTAAGATCAAGGTTGCTAAGACATGATAATGGATAATGAAATGTTATAACACTACTTGTTTTATTTGCTTTTCATATCATTGTGCTTGGCTATAATAAAAAGTTTTTAATCTTCTATTACTCAAGGAACAATCCAAAAGCTGTTCTTTTTTTAGTGAAACACATCAACTAATAGTAATTTAGGAACTGATCTTCATTATCTTTATATTAATTTTTCATATAGGGACAGATATGCAAAAGTGGCTATTGGGAATAATTGAACTTTTGTATGTTCCACGTTTTGTTAAAAAATCTTTACATAATAAAACCAAAATAAGAATATACTTCTCCACATACACAAGGCCCAAGTTGTATTTAACTTTAAGATTTGTAGTTTCCCCCAGGGGGAGATAATTAAACATTGCATTTTCATGTATAATTTCCCCAGGCCTTATCCGTTCTTTCTTGAAAGGGGCTCTTATTAAAAAAAAAAAAAAAGAGCTTAGGCTCATTAACTCTAGGTCTGATTGAGTATGGGCTTTCAGTCACAGAAAGCTTGCAGATACTTTCTCTAAACTATTACCATTCTGCCATAGAAGGCAGTGTTCACCAAAAACGAGTGTGTCACTCCACAATGACAACAATGCTCCCCCCACATCACCAGGGTTCAGAACGTAGCGTAGTGTTCTCTTATGAAAGATCAGAGTTATAAACAGTAACAACCACCCTGCTTAAAAGTTACTCATTCAAATAAGAAAAACTAGAATGTTTAACATATGACGACCTAGCAAAACTCAACCAGGTGTTTATCGTGGTGATTTTTACTCAGCCCTTTCTTTCCTTTTCTTTTTTTCCTCCTCCCCTGCCTTCCTTCAACCGCTCCTCCTCTTCCTCCTTCTCTTTCTTCTTTTGGTTGGTATATTAACGGTGTATAAGCTAAATCAACGAGGTCATGAGAATAAAGAACTAGATGCTTTTGGAAGATCCTTCCAGGACAGAAGACAGAAGCTAAGGCTCAGGGCATTTCTAAGAATTCAGTGACCTATGTGATGCCATGTTAGGATACTTAAAATAATTACACATGTTATCAACTGCCACAAAGGATAACAGAACACTCACTACATTATCAGATATCCATTATTGTGTCAGCCAAAAACCCTAACAATATGAAGGATCATGGTAACTTAAACCACTTTAATACGTAGAACTTTTTGGTGTGTATGTGCTCATTGTAGTGCTTGAACTCAGGATCACTGCTTTCACTTGCTTTTTTCACACAAATGTGGAGCTTTACCACTGAAGCTTGCCTTTTGCTGGTCATTTGGAGACTAATTTAGAGCTGAAGAGCTTGGGGGCAGAGCTCAGGCCCAGAGATCAAGTCCTAGGACCAAAAAAAAAAAAAGAAAAGAAAAGAAAAGAAAAATAAAGGAATTGACCAAATACATTTGATATACATACAACTGAGAATGAACTTATATGCAGGCCAACTAAAATACAAGAAGTGATTTCTAAGACATCCAAAGAAAAGTAGGATTGAGATGGATATCCCAGTGTGCAATACACCAGTGATAAGTGTGAAGCAAATTTACATTATAGTCACACAGAGACACTATTGCATACTTTCTAGAATGACTAACATTGGAAAACCATCAGCACCGAAGGGATACAGGCTATGGGGGAATTGGAATTCTCATACTCATTGCTTGATATTCAAAACAACTTGAAGAATCTGGAAATCTATTGGGCATTATCCAAAAGAGCAGAATACATCCATACCCTCTGGCACAGCAGTCTACTACCAGAATCATTTCCAACTGAAATGCCTGCACACACATCTCCAGAGATATAGAGAAGGTTCACAAGAGTCAAAAACTGTAAACAATCCCGACTTCCATCTATCATGCAAGGGATAAACTGTGGATTTTCCGGTGTGACTATAAACAGCAATGGGAAAGAATGAAATAATGCACTTATCACAACTCAGATGGATCTTATAGGCATAAATGCTGGAACAAAACATATTTTATGATTTCATTTGTGTGATTTTCAAATCAGACCAAACTACAGTGGAGGAGGGAAAAATGATTATTAGTATGAACAGTGGGTAATTCATTGATTTACTTCCTTTCTACTTTAATTTTACAATTTAAAGTAGGCAGCATTTTGGTTTTGTTTGTTTGTTTGTTTGTTTTGGTCAGTCATGGGGCTTGAACTCTGGGCCTGGACTCTGAACTTTGTCCCTGAGCTATTTAGCTCAAGGTTAGCACTCTACCACTTTGAGCCAGAGTGCCATTTCTGATTTTTTGGTGGTTAATTGGAGATAAGAGTCTCATGAATTTACCTACTCAGGCTGAATTTGAACCAAGATTCTCAGATCTCAGCCTCCTTGGTAGCTAGGATTAAAGGTGTGAGCCACTGGAACTCAGCAGATTTTATTGTTTGTTTTCTAGAAATGGTTGATATTGACAACTCTCAACACAGTATGGACATCTTCATACTATTACTACTTGTTAATCCAGGCATGCATTGAAGGCAGGAATATTACATGTTAAGGTAAAACTCTTACAGAAGAGGAAAATATTCTTGGTTTAACAGAGAATATGCCACATCTAACTAGTTTAAATCATTAAAATTTCCAAACAATACTACATGGTCTCCACAAACCAAGAACTAAAGAAAATTTTACATACATAATGATGGGCTTGGGTTTGTTAAGGATAAGTAATTGGTTCAAAACAGCAATGAATGAAAGGAAGAAAGAACTTGTACTGTCTAGGCTAGATATATAATAATATGTGATAGTGAGAAGCTGACAGATCTTTGTTATTTTAGAAAAAATTGTGTTTTATTGCTGGGGTAATGTATACAGGGGTTACAGTTACATTCATCAGATAATGGCTACATTGAAACACTTTCTCATTTTTTGTCCTTTCCCCACCCCTCCTTATCATCTTGTTTTCTCTCTCCCCTTCCCTATTTCAAATAAACAAATAAAGGTGTATTCAATAGGGTACACCACAAACTCTTATATTTTTTAAGCATGCTACACAGGCACTCTATTGCTTCAACCATGGTTCCAATCAAGCTTCTTTTTTTTGTTGGTTATGGGGTTTGAACTCAAGGACTGAACTCTGTCTTGACCTTTTTTGTTCAAGGAAATGGCCTACCACTTTGAGGCAAAGCATTATTTCTAGTTTCCTAATGGCTAACTGGATCTCAGAGTCTCATGGCTTTTCCTGCCCAGGCTGGCTTTGAGCTATGATATGCAGAGATCTCAGTCTCCTGAGTAGCTAGAATTACAGGTGTGAGCCACGAGCAGCTGGCAAGTCAAGATTCTGTATGCTAACACTGGCTAACCTTTGGCAGAGCAGTGCCTTTACCCTCCTTCGTTTTTCTCCTAGAGATCTTTCTGTGTTACTCTTATTGTCCATTTTCTCATTTGTTTCACAATTATTTGGTGGGTTTTTATTTCTCATTCAGTTTCCTGGACAGTGGATTTTCAGTGATTTAAAGTCTTTTTAAAGCCAGAAGATTGGGGGATGTTGTCTTCTATGAGAGAATAAACACAATCTGCCAAGCAAACAAAGACCCAAGATGAATGCACAGAATGAAAAATACAGATGTGATTATTAAAAATTAGTATTTTAAAATGTGATTACAGTGATAGGGTATAGAGTGTGATCAAAGCCATGTAGTGATACTTTGGTATCACTATTTACAACATATCCACCTGAAAAAGCCATATTCCTTCTAGGTGAAGCTTATTCATTTAGCATAACTACAGGAAAGGCATTAGATAGAAATCACTAATGCACAAGACAGAATTGCAGTCTTGTTTCCCTTGATGCTGATGTCAGCAAAGCAACCATTCATGTGGGTGTCAGAAAGCTGCATGACCCTGTGTGGCTCACTGAGTGTCCCTAAGGCCACAGTATCCACACCTTGGTGACCAGCTAGAAAGTCCTGCTGTTAGGTTTGAAGTGGGTTGACAGCAGAGCATGCCTGCATCTGGAGTTACTGAGACAACCCTACCTAAGCCTAAGCCTGGCATGGGTTGTAAGCAGAGGAGTGATATGATTATATGATTAGACTGATTTTAGAATGTTTTCCATTTCCTGAAATTCATTTACATAACTATTATTTTATATGATCAGAAGCACAGAGCTATTGTCTTTGTCGTCTTCTGCTAAGAATATGCTTCTTTGGTCTCACTGCATGTGAATATCTAGAGACCTGTATAATTTGCCTTGTTCCATTATATATTAGATCCAGCTTCTACCTATGACAGAAAATATATTTGTCTCTCTGATTTGTTCTACATACATCTGTTTCCCTGTAAATGCCATACTATTAAGTTTTCTAATGGCTGTGTAGAATTCCATTGTGTATCCCACTGCAGAATATATACAATGGATCCATATACCCAGGATGGATCTATCTCCACTCATCTATGGCAGGACATCTGGCTGTCCCCATAACTTGGCTATTATGAATAGTGTAGTCATGAATATGGATGTTCAAGTGTCTTTGGTATTCTGGCTTATGACCTTCTAGGTTAGATACCCAGGAGTGTTTAGGTTCAATTTTAAGTTTACAATTGCTAAGCTGGGTGTGGTGGCTCATGCCTATAATCCTAGCTAATCAGGAGGCTGAAATCTGAGGATTGTGGTTCAAAGCCAGGCACTAAAGAACGTGAGACTCTTATCTCCAATTAACCACTAGAAAATGGGAAGTGGCACTGTGACTCAAGGGGTATATCAGTAGCCTTGTGTTGAAGAGCACAGGGACAACGTCCAGGCCCAGAGTCTAAGTCCCTTGACCGACACAAAAAGAAAAAATAAAATTACAATTGCTACCTTGCAAAAAGTGATTTGGAAAAAATGGTTTGAACAAGAAGCAAGCTAGTAAGTTTAATTTCAGTAAGAGTAAAAAATGAGTCATGAAAGAAAGAAATCAGAAGTAAAATTTTGGGCCTGCTATTTTCACTTAGTTTACTGATGGATGGCTGGCCCAACAAAATTTGTTTCTTAGTTGAAAACTCTATGCCTTCCATGACTAGGAGGAATTAAAGTTTCAGTTCTGGGGATTCAAACATGGACTTATTTCCATAAGCGTTTGGGGTTCAATGTTTAAGGCAAAAAAATAAAAAAAAAACACCATGTTGGAAATTGACAAAGGATCATCATTAAACACTGGAGACTGAAACATATATACACTTGAGAGTGGTTTCCATGGCAACAGCTTTGAGGGAGAATAAAATGAGCTTGAGGATTCTTTAGCTGTCCTTTTATTTTCCTCTAACATGAACCAGACATCTCAATATATAATAAACTGTTCAATTAAGTTCAACAAAAAGTCTCTGGGAACCATTTCCATGGTCTCTCCATTTGGGGAGATCTTCATTCTGCTTAGGAAAAGGTCAATTGGAGAATTTCAGTATTGCCTTAAATCCAGGGCTGTTGACAGGCCTCTGCCTCCCATGATTCTTAACCAACCTCACAGATGTCTTTATTTCTGCTTCTCTTTCTCTTCCTTTCTTCATTTCTCTCACTCTCTCTGTTCTCTAAAAATTCTCTAGGAATGCTTTCCTGTGTACTACTCAGTCAAAAATTTAAGGAATCATTTTGTTCCTATGTAGAACAATTAAAATATCACTGAAACTGATCCTTAAAATTGTATAATCCGTTCAATATAATTATCAGTTGTGTTTGACTACTAGGAATAAAAATGTCCTGTGATTCATGATCATAGCTGGCTCTCTTCCTTCTTTGGTCACATCCGAATTCCACAAATTTAGACTTTGTTGAGTGAGTTGATGGATCTCTTTCCATTGCCATCTGATAGATTGGTTTGAGTTAATTCAGTCTATACAGATGTTCATTATACAACATTTCCTATATTTTTCCACATGGTGACATTTTGGCAGATGTCATCAGTACTTTTATAACAGTGTGCCAACAGCCAAAAGATGATTACAGAAAAATCCCATGTCAAAAAGTAAACAATGATAATTAGTTGCACACTACAATATTAATTTAGAGCATAAGGAAAACTCTTTTTTTCTTTAGAAATTCTCCCATTTTTCTCCATTATATAATATATCCTTTCATTTAACAGTTTATGAAAATGAAAATTGTTTACTTGGGGTGAATCCTGCATCTGTCTTCCATCAATGAAATGACTGGTCTCTGGGCCTTTGCAAGAAGATTTCCTGCAAACTCATTGTGTTTTGCTTCTTCATCCATGCAACTGGCAAAGCTTAGGCTCCAGTATGCACCACACTTATCAAGCCTGACTGATTCATGGAAGGGAAAAGTACATGAATTTAGTATGGTTTGGGTTCTATTAGGTTTAGAAGATCGTTTCCTTTAATAGAATATATTCAGAGAAGGAGCCAGTCAATCTGTAACAAATTTATTGGCAGATTATAAAATGGAAGATATTCTTTTTTTTTTTGCCAGTCCTGGGCTTGAGCTCAAGGGCTGAGCCCTGTCCTTGGACTTTCTCAAGGCTAGAGCTCTACCACTTGAGCCTCAGCACCACTTCCAGCTTTTTTCTATGCATGTGGTACCGAGGAATCGAACCCGGATCTTTGTTCATGCCAGGCAAGCACTCTACCACTAGGCCAAACTCCCGGCCCAATGGAAGATATTTTTATGTACTTATGTATTGAGTACAGAAATGGCAGTAAACTCAATCTACAAACATGTGAACTTTAAGAAGGTTATTTTCTATTTGAAAACCTAAAGCTGAAACTTAAAAAGGCTGCCTATTAGAACACAGAAAATCAGAAGTAAATTGTGCAATCAATCTATCACTAACACATTCTCCTGATTTCTGCTAGCTGCCACCAAGTTCAAAAAGTTGCTAACAATGGTAAGGAAATTTTTAGTTATCTTATTTACAAATTAGTAAAAATAATTATTCATAAGATTGGTGGAAAATTGAAGTAACAATTGATCTATAAAACTCCTAAGTAAAAGTCACTGTACTGATACTAACAAATGGTTGTGCCTTCAAGAATTTCCAACATACTTTAGAAAGATAAAAAATGCAAAATATATTAATCCAAGTGAATAATTGATAAATTGTATTATTTTGAGAAATGCAATATTTGAAAGATCAAAAAATCCTCTCATAAGTTTTGCAAGTCATGGCTTTTCTAAGAGGTTATATGTATAAAATGATCTTTGTTTTGAGTCCAATTGCATTCTCATAAATCTTTTATAGGATGGAATTGGCAGCTTTCCAAAATTTTAAGACTCAAAAAGCATGATTTGCTGAAAAATATAAAAGAAAACTCTAAAACGGAAATAACCATAAATTGATTATTAAAACGTATATAAGATTTATGAACTGTCCACCTACAGTTATGCTCAATTTATTTAATGATGTACAAACAATTATTAATGTGTGTTGTGAGATCATTTCCATGTACCACATAATACAATAAAGAATTAGACTTCCAAGAATCATAGATTCTACAAAAGTGTGTGGTAGCTATGCCCCAACTTACATATTCACTTGACTGCTAAACATTTTGAATAGACAACATTCAAACAATGAATCAGTCCTTATTTCTATTAGGTGGTATTGCTAAACTTTTCAGGTAAACAAGATCCAAAAAAAACAACAAAAAAAGAAAAAGAAGTAAATTCTTCTTACCCAATAGAGGAAGAGAATGTGGTAGGGAGATCTTTCAGCTAATTTTTTTTTTTTTGCCAGTCTTGGGCTTGAGTTCAGGGCATGAACCCTCTCCTTGGACTTTCTCAAGGCTAGAGCTCTACCACTTAAGCCTCAGCACCACTTCCAGCTTTTTTTTTTCTATGTATGTGGTAGTGAGGAATTGAACCCCGGTCTTCGTGCATGCTAGGCAAGCACTCTACCACTAAGCCAAACTCCTCACTGCTTTCAGCTAATTTTTATCTTTTGTTTACTAGCGAATGGTAGAAATTAGTTAGGAGGTCATTCCACTTAAGAGATGGTCTCAGCACAGTCTTCAACAAACCTGTGTCCTCAGGCTTCATTTTAAGACCCCTGTTAGGGAGCTGCCCAAAATTTCTGTGATGAGATTCAGGCATGTGAAACAGGATGTATTGAAACAAGTTGGCTTTCTCCTTAGAAGTACATCTCTGGGTTGGATTTTGAGAAGGAGGAGGAGGAGGAGGAGGAGGAGGAGGAGGAGGAGGAGGAGGAGGAGGAGGAAGAAGAAGAAGAAGAAGAAGAAGAAGAAGAAGAAGAAGAAGAAGAAGAAGAAGAAGAAGAGGGAGAAGGAGGAGAAGAAGAAGAAGAAGAAAGAGTTAAGCTTCTGAACCTCAGCAGACATGTCTATTCTGATGCTGTAAAGACAAGTACATTTGCTTGATGTTTATTATTTTATTTCATGGTGCAAGTTTTCTGGTATATGCAGGTATTCTTTCAAATTCTTTTGTTCCTTTGAAAAAATCTATCCGCTAATCTATTTTTCCTTTCTTCATACTTGATAAGTATTTCTGGTTTAATACAGAACTCTAAATTGAGAATCTTGTCTTTCTAGAAATTTTTAATATGGTTCACCCATGTTTTGCGATCTACTGAAGCACTTTGTGGCACAGGAATTCATTGTATCCTAGACTCCTATAAGGTAGTGGGTTGTTGAGTTAGCATTTTATCGTTGATGATCTAAAATTTCACTATTTGTATTTGTGTGTTCACATTCAATTTAGTACAAGTATATCTGCCCTTCAGATTTTATTTTTTTCCTGGTATTTCTTTGAAATCTTTTCTCTCCTTCACCTTGAGTTTTATGAATGATTTTTCACTCAAATAGATGATCATTGTGTAAGAAAAAATGAAATGAATCTTTACTTGTCAATGCTTAGATAATCCGTGGAATTAAAACCATATGAGTAATTTTATGGAACTCAAGGGAAGTAGAATAACTAATAAACTAGAAGAAGGAAGAATGCAAAAGTGGTTTAGTATCTACAAAAGTTCTATCACCTACTATAATTTCAAGAAGTGTAATTCCCAAATCACTTCCATGGCATTCCATTGGTTATATTTCTGAATTATTCCTCTCATGTTCAATTGTCTGGTAATTCTACTGATAGGCAATAATTTTTATAACAAGAATGAGTTTCATCTGTGCATCTACGTCTCAGTTCATATTTTCTTCTCACAAAAAGCCTTTGCCTTCCTTTCTCTGAGACTTTTTTTTTTTTTGCCAGTCGTGGGCTTGAGCTCACGGCCTGAGCACTGTTCTTGGACTTTCTCAAGGCTAGAGCTCTACCACCTGAGCCTCACCACCATTTCTGGCTTTTTTCTATGTATGTGGTACCAAGGAATTGAACCTGGGTCTTCGTGCATGTTAGGCAAGCACTCTACCACTAGGCCAAACTCGCAGCTTTGCCTTCCTTTCTCTATAGGTACAATTCCCATTTCTTTTACATTTCTACTGAAGAAAATCTACGTGAAGGAAATATGATGTATTATTGTTGTAGAAGACACACTTATTTCTTCAAACTCCTTTTCAATTTCAACAAAGAACTTCAAAAACTTAGTTTATTTTTTCATCTGTTCATAGTACAGGTGCAAACAGGAAGAAGTAATGTTACCCCAAACTCTGTGAGGCAGAATTGCCTGTGCATACCATGATCCATAATAATGCATTCCTCCCTCTGCTTCCAACTGCCTGAAGCTAAGCTAGTCTTCCAACAGTAACTCGGCAGTCCAGCACTGAGCCAGGGTTCAAGTTCAAGCCAATTGTACTGACTTTTGGTTTCAATTCTTGATCTCAAACATTTTCCCTGAGTTTTGTATTTGCTTGGTCCAATCTATCCTTCAGTACTATTGAAAGGCTTCTGTGTGTGTGTGTGTGTGTGTGTGTGTGTGTGTGTGTGTGTGTGTGTTTGTGTGTGTGTGTGTATTCTTTCCGTCCTTTATATTGTACATTTGTCTCCTTCAGTGTTTTGGTTATCATTGTTAATGCTCATCCATTTCCTTCACCATTATTTTTCTTCATGACTATTTATCAATCTTAAGTTTTAGGACACTTTTCTAGCCTTTCTTAACAAATAGTTTTCCTCAGGTAACATCATTCATCTTACTTTTATTATTGAGGATTCAAATTTTTCTCCCATTGTTACAATTGACACTTAAATTGTTGTATATGTGCATACATTTTAATATTTTAAGCTAATTTTATTTATTCTTTTTGTTTATGTGGTTCAAAGGAATTGATCTAGTGCCTCATGCATAGTAGGCAAGCACTCTACCACTAAGCCACGTTCTTATCCTATTTTAACATTTTGCTAGGTTTACATTGTGAAACGAGGAAATCAAACTAATTAATTTTTTCTCATGGTATTTTTCCTCTAGCCTATAAGTTATCATCTCAAACATGACAGGACATAAATCAAAGTTTATATTTAGAGGTTGTCCACTATTTTGAATCTTTGTTTCTCATAGAGCCAATAACAGATTTATTTTTATCTCTCCTTGTTGGAGCTGTTTTCTATTGTTTTAAAAATTCTCTACAAATCTGAAGTTGTTCTTTCATTAGATGGTTCCCTTCCAACATTGTCTCTCTAGGGGTAGAAAATAGATTTCTGCCTACATATTCTTTCCGTTTCTTTTCTTTATTCTTTTCTATGCTGGTCCTAGGACTTGAAGTCAGGTCACTGCACTTTTGTGCTCAGGGCTACCATTTGAGCCATAGCTCCAGTTCTGCCTTTATTCCTTTCATGAGGTTAATTAGAGTTAAAAGCCTCTTGACATTCCTGCTCAGATTGACTTTGAAGTATCATCCACAGATCTTAGTTTCTTATCTCTGTTATTTCCAGATTAGTGAGGGGTTGTTGTATTGAGGGGTTGTTGTGATTACTTGGTTGTGATTTTACTGGCTCCAATAACTCCAGCTACTCTCCAATCTCCAGAGCTGTGGGGTGTGTTCTATTTCCTAAATGTGTAACCTGGTCTGTTTATGATGTTCGGTTTATCTTCAAGTGGAGGAAGAAACTTGCCTACCAGCCCTCCACAAATTCCTTCCAGCTAGTGTAACACACTCCATAGCTAAGGTTGGTATTCCTAATGGAAAACTTTGTCTCTCAGAACACAGCCCTTGGCAAAGTAGGCAATAGAAACAAAGGCATGAATTGTTTTTCACTTAGCTGATTTAACTTCAAGCTTCCACATCAATGGTGGGGTGGGAGTGGAGGCCTTGTTTTGTTGTGTTTCTAGTTTGGGCTCCATATCACTAAAGCAGGAACCATATCTGCACCACAGAAATGTTCACATTAATTTTATTTTCTGCAAACCCTTTCTAGAAAGATAAGTTAATTATCTTGAGTAGGAGCTACCAAAAGTAGGGACAGGGATCCCATCAACTAGTCTAGTGATTGGTTGTGATGTTTCTTAAGACTTGTTGAATAGAACAGGTTCTGTTTTAGGTCATGATACTAGATTGGTGGATAAAATCGGATCTATTCCTACTGTGGTAGAGAAGTGTATGCCACCAATCCAAGAAGGGTTCTTTTGCTCAATTTGAAAAAAAAAATTCATAGAGGCTTTTCTTGATATTATCAGTCTTTATCTCTTAATGCTATTAGTTCGGCTGGAGGATTTTGAGAAATCCTCCAAAGGAGGTTTTTCTGGGCTTGTGCTATAGCACACAGGTCATAGCAATAAGAAAGTTCCCCAAGACAGGAAGTTTGATGCCTAAAGAGGTAAAGGGGGCAGACTCCTACAGATTCTACAGTCAGATCTTGACCCACTCTTTTTGTACCAGTCCTGGGGGGCTTGGACTTGGGGCCTAGGCATTGCTCCTGAGATTTTATGCTCAAGTGTAGTGTTGTACCACTTGATCCACAGATTCCCTTCTAGTTTTATTATTTTTTTTCTTGGTCGTTCATTGGGGCTCATGGGCTGGCTTCCAAATGTGAACCTCAGATCTCGGCCTCCTGAGTAGCTTAGGATTACAAGCTTGAGCCACCACACTTCCCTGATCCATATTTTTATATTTTTTGCAGGGTTAGTCTGCTACTTTCTCACAGTCCAGGAGTACAGTCTTGGCTTGGCTGTTCATGAGATGATGGAGGCTTCCAGGGAATTAATTAGTCTCATCTGTGTGAGAGACAAAGTAAAGCAAACTAATAATCAAATAAACACAAACATCCTCAGGGTGGGTGTGGGTCAGGCCCCTCTTTTCTATGTTGAGGCATGAATTAATAAACTGCCTGCATCTTCTTGATAAAATTAATAAAATAATGAATTAAGGAAAGAAATAAAAAAATTAATAAATCCTGCACATCTAATTGAAATTAAATTTTCCAAAGAGAATAAAGAGGAGTAGATGGTGGACTGAACTGACTACAAGACTGAGTAGAAGCCAGGAGCTGGTAACTCATGCCTGTAATCCTAGCTACACACAAGGCTGAGATCTGAGGATCTCAGTTCAAAGCCAGGCATGAAAGTCCTTGAGACTCTTACCTACAGAAAGCTGGAAATGGCACTATGACTCAAGAGGTCGGGAGAAGAGCTCAGGGATAGTGCCCAGGCCCAGAGTTCAAGTCCCATGACAAACCACAACAACAAAAAGATTGAGTAGAGTCTAGATACTGAGAGAAAGCTTAGTACTTACTCAGTAAGTGATAAAATATTCTATACCACTCCGAAAGGGATTAACATATGCATTAAATTAATGCAAAAGAATATACAGAAAAAAAATTAACTCCTGTGTACTTGTTTGGAAATCAAGAAAGGAAAGCATGTACTCTATATGAGAAAGCTTATAACTTGGACTCGGCCTAGGAATAAAGTTTACCTCCGTGCCCAGTGTTTTTTATGTCATTATGTGTTCTACTTGTGCATGTTTTAACTGGAGTAGGATGTGAATGAGTGAAAGGTGAACACGCTTTGTGAAAACTTTCAGCAATCTTCTTTTTAAAATACAATTACCTGTGGGACCAGATTCAACTAGTTGCTTGTTTAGATTTCTGAGTCAAATATCAGTCCCACCATACTTAGCCTTAAAAGAAATTGCAACACAGAACTTCTTTTGTAGTACTAAATTCATCTAGCTATTTCCAGAAAAATAAATCAATTTAACAAATTTTAATAATAAACATGATGCAGAAATAATAACATTCGAATAGTGCAGGAAAATCTTAACATTACTGACTATTTAAAAAAACATGTTTTATAATATATAACAAGGATTAGAAGAAACATTTTCTAGCTTCTCTGTAGCACCAAATGAAACAGGTGTGCTCTCAACCCAGTAGAGAAATGACACACCTGGTTCTGTGTATAACCAGCTCTGCTCAAATCTCGGCAAATCTAGCTCAAAGAACAGGTAAGATTTATAAAACTATCTAATGATCAGTCCTCAAGTACTAATAACTGTGGAGGCAGGTAAAGCTGAAGATTTAATAGTCTATAGCAACACTAAGCAACAAACAATACAATGGATGCTACTTCTTATCTTAGTACTGGGGGCCTCAGTGTAAGTTCATCCCATAAATATTCAAATTGTGGACTGTTTGTAAGCCTAGAGGAGTAAATGCAGATGCTAACCCCCATCAACACTTCTGTCTTCAGTGAAATGGACTAACCAACTAAAGATAAAGAGTAGGATCCCTCCAGGCTCTGAGACAGCACATCAAAATGCCTTAATAAATACTAAGAAAGCAAAGGAGTCAGGCATTTGGTGACTTCTTCCAACACATGTGCACATTTCAACATGGAAATACCAGAAACAGGAATAAACAAGATCACATGATTTGTCAGAGACTATAATGCTATAGAAAGTGAGAAATATATTGAAATGGATTAAATGCTAGAAAAATAATATAAGAGAGTATTTCCCCAGTATATTCAATTCCAAGTAAATACAGAAAAAAACTGATTGTTTAGAAAATACAGGATATAAATGAGAATGAAAAAAAAACAGATTGTGAAAAGAACAAAAATCATATCAATACAAAGCTCAAATAAAAATAAAACTTTGTGGAAAACTCCATCCATAGACAATCACAAATCAAAGACTTAAATTGTGAGCCTGTTGATGAAACTGATGAATAAGAACCTCAGACTGGAATCAAGAGGAAAAGAACTATGAACAGATAGAACACAGTGGCTCATGCCTGTAATCATAGCTACTCAGGAGGCTGAGATCTGAGGATTGCGGTTCGAAGCCAGCTCGCACACTAAAGAACCCGAGATTCTTATCTCAAATTAGTTGCTCAGGGGTAGAACTGAAGAGCTCAGGGACAGCACCCAGGCCCAGTTCAAGCCCCACAACCCCCCCCCCCAAAAAAAAGAACTATGAACAGTATGTTTTTTTTTAAAAAAAAGCATGTTTTATAACATATAACAAGGATTAGAAGAAACATTTTCTAGCTTCTCTGAAGCTCCCAACTGAAATAGCAGTGCTATTTGGATATGATTAACAGACCAAATTTACCTATTTTTAATGTAGAAGATGGGGTCAAACTATACATTGATGTCATAGAAACCTTATATAGTGGAATAATAATAGGAAAAACTTCCCAAACCTTGGGCAAGATTTGAATATCCAAGTATGAGAAACATTTAGAATACTAAATAAATATGACCAGAA
Source organism: Megascapheus bottae (assembly GCF_031878675.1). NCBI lineage: Eukaryota > Metazoa > Chordata > Mammalia > Rodentia > Geomyidae > Megascapheus > Megascapheus bottae. The sequence continues at coordinate 7,157,086 of NC_143531.1, forward strand.
AATAACTTCCTCAAAACTAAATTATAGTTATAAATTCCCAAATACAAAACAAAGACAAGATATTGAAGGCTGGGAATCAAGTACTACATCAATTTATAAAGATAAACCCTTAAAACTACAGATTTCTCAACAGGATCTCTATAGCAGCCATGAGGGAATAAGTCTTCATCTTCATTTCTATGTTTTCTGGAAGGATGTAAAGCACAGCTACATACTTCCATACCATCCTGACACAATCTGAAATTCTATCACTTTCTAGCATTATAAAGATTTTACTTCAAGTTTTTCTTGCATGTTAAAGGATTCTAGTTCCAAGATCAGCATCTTAGTCTATTTTTCATCATTAATAGCATAATAGCATAGATGAGTTAGGTCATGGAGAACAGAGGCTTATCACAGCTCATAATTGTAAGAGCAATAGACTACATATGAACTACAGTGCACTATAATATGAATGGTGCTGAATTTCTGAGGGACCCGAGACATGACAGGGAGACAGAGAAGAAGCATATTTTCCTTCTTTGGTGTCTCTCCTTCTTATAAATGATTCCAAAATAGAACCTTCACCATAGTAATTTTTAATTCTAACTATTTCTTAAAACCTTACCTCTAAATAGAACAAAAGGATTAAATTTCTATCATTTTAATCTAACATCGGGGATTCAATTTCAACACATGATACCATGAAGGACACAAGCCAAACCACAGCTGTGCCTATACGCAAAAAAAAAAATTCAAAGCTCATATACATAAGGAAAGGAATACTTGACCAGATCAGTTTTTTTTCCACTTAACTTATTAATTTCAAATCTTCTAACCATGGTACATAATATATATATAATTATTGGTCATTTTATGTTGACTGAAACTACATTTCCAGAAAGATATTTTGTGTGATTAAATCTATGTTCTTATGTAACTTCAGATAAAAACTATTTAAATTTCATTGTAAAGAACTTATGGATTTTAAAAATTAATACATACACAGAGAAATTTATGAACGTTACACAACTAGTTTCCATATGGCATTAAACTGGAAGAAACTTAATAAAGACATCCAATTATTTCCATCAGCTTTTAACAGTACATCCTTAAATCTAAATCAGACTTTACAATAAAACTCTGTTATTCAATATACTACCATGAACATCTTCAGAAAATACATTTTCCCATTTATTGACTCAAAATAATACAGCATAAATCATAAAGCTGTTTCCTGTAATGTCTTATGTTTATTAGACATATCTTTGCTATTAAAATGCTGTGTTATTTTCAGTGATGGTTAAATTATGGAACTTTACAAGACATTTTCACAAGATTGTTTCTGTAAAATGATATTTCAAAATATGAAATGTTGCTTTTTTGGTTTTTTTAAGCCTTATAAGCAAATTTAGAACTATGTATATCTTTGTTTTACTGTTGCCAAACAACAGTTTTGTTGCTTTCAGCTATTCCAGTGGATTAAAGTCAGATCTGTTGTGAGAAAATTGCATGAAATAAAACTTCTGAACCAAGGACATGATCTAACATCATTAATAACTGGCTTACACAGTGCTATGTTTTCAATTATTGTCTAAATTAAAATCTTCTGGTGTTTATTAGCAAGAACAAAGACATATGCCTTTTTCAAAATGACTAAATGAGCATGATGTAATGAATAAAGAAACTCCAGAAGCAGAGGCAAGCAACCAGCACTGTTACAGCCATTCCAACACTGCGAAAGCCAAGTAACAATTCAAAGCTGGTCTTTACTGTTCTGTGAATTGGAAAAACAATAATAGTTATCAGCTGTTACAGGTCTAATGAGCCTGGGTGGGGTCTTCTCAAGCTGCATAAATACACTCCAGCTTGGCCTGGGGGAGTCCATGCACTGCCAAAAGGCAGGCTCCATCCAGAATCTGAACCCAATCCAGTGCTATTCAAGATGGTGCCAGGCAGGTCAAGTGAGAGGGTGCAGAGTGAGGTTCCCACAGGAAGAGGCAGGATACCTTTTAGTCTCTGCAGAACCAGAGGCAAAGAAGGAGAAAAAGGAAGGCAACAAGTGCAATAAGGCAAGAAGCAAGCATAAAGGGGATCCAAGTAGGGAAAGAGGAAGTAAAACTATCCCTCTTTGCAGATGACATGATTCTATATTTTTTGACATGATTCTGTATTTAAAGAATCCTATAGACTCTACTCCCAAGCTCCTTGAGCTGATTCAAAACTTTGGAAGGGTAGCAGGGTATAAAATTAACCCTCAAAAATCAACTGCCTTCCTCTACGCCAACAGTGAGAAGAATGAGGACAATCAGGAAAGCATCTCCTTTTGCAATAGCCTCAAAGAACATAAAGTACCTAGGAATTACCTTAACTAAGAATGTAAAGGACCTTTTTGATGAAAACTTTAAAACCCTGAAAAAGGAAATTAAAGCAGAACTGAAGAAATGGATTGGAAGAATCAATATCGTGAAAATGACAATTTTGCCAAGGGCTATCTACAAATTCAACACAATACCCATCAATATCCCAATGTCATTCATTGAAGAAATAGAACAGGCAATCCAAAATTTCACATGGAATAATAAAAGACCCTGTATAGCAAAAACACTTCTTAGCAGAAAGAACAGCGCAGGAGGAATTTCAATTCCAAACTTTAGACTCTATTACAGAGCTATAATTATCAAAACAGCTTGGTACTGGCACAAGAACAGGCCTGAAGACCAATGGAATAGAACTGAGGACTGAGATACTAAATCACAGACCTATGGCCACCTAATCTTTGACAAGGGAGCCAAAAAAATAGAATGGAAGAAAGACAGTCTCTTCAACAAGTTATGCTGGCAGAACTGGTTAAGCACCTGCAGAAAACTAAAGTTGGATCCTTCTTTGTCACGCTGCACTAGAATTAACTCCAAATGGATCAAAGACCTGGAGGTAAAAGCTGACACACTGAAAACTTTACAAGAAGGAATAGGAGACACACTAGGCCTCCTTGGAACAGGTCAAAACTTTCTTAATAAGGACCAAGAATCACAGCAAATAAGAGAAAGGCTGGATAAGTGGGACTGCATTAAACTGCAGAGCTTTTGTATGGCAAAGGACATAGCTAGTAAATTAAATAGGAAACCTACAGAGTAGGAAAAGATCTTCACCAATCAAACAACGGACAAAAGGCCTCATATCTAAAATATATCAACAGCTCAAAAAATTGAATCACTCCAAAATGAATCTCCAAAGTAACAACCACCCCATTAAAAAATGGGCCAAAGACTTAAAGAGAGTCTTCTCTGAAGAAGAAACAAAAATGGCCTATAGACACATGAAGAAATGCTCAACATCTCTGGTCATAAAAGAAATGCAAATCAAAACAACTCTAAGATTCCACCTCACTCCAGTTAGAATGGCCAGGATCAGGAAAACGAATAACAACAGATGCTGGAGGGGATGTGGCCAGGAGGGATCACTACTACACTGTTGGTGGGAGTGCAAACTGGTTCAACCACTATGGAAAGCAGTATGGCAGTTCCTCAAAAGGCTAAACATAGAGCTCCTCTATGACCCAGCAATTCCACTACTTGGCATTTACCCAACCATCCAGAAACTAGGGCATACTAAATCCACTAGCACAACAATGTTCACTGCAGCACTATTCACCATAGCAAAGATATGGAACCAACCTAGATGTCCCTCAGTTGATGAGTGGATCAACAAGATGTGGTATTTGTACACAATGGAATTCTATGCTGCTGTCAGAAAAAATGACATCGCCCCATTTGTTAAGAAATGGAAAGTCTTAGAAAAAACCATATTAAGTGAAGTAAGCCAGACTCAAAGGAACCTAGGCTCAGTGGTTCCCCTCATTTGTCATAATCCGTAGAAACCTTGGGCTCTACCAGCAGAGATCTGCAATAGAGCAAAACCTTGATACATAAGGCCATATAGTATGAAGCTAATTGAAAGGACCTCCCGGATATTGAAACAAAAGCCATATAACGAATGATTGTTGTCCTTAATGTACTATGTTGTCTCTCATCTCCTTTGCTGTCCCTTGATTATCTCATATTGTTACAGGAAGGAAGGAAGGAAGGAAGGAAGGAAGGAAGGAAGGAAGGAAGGAAGGAAGGAAGGAAGGAAGGAAGGAAGGGAGGGAAAAAAGGGGGAGGGAAAAAGGGGGGGAGGGATGAAGGGAGGGAGGAAAGGCAGTACTACCATTTGTAGGAAAAGATTTTATAATACACAGGGCACAATGCCTGGCACCAACAAACTGTTCAGTAAGCATTAGAGTGACAATGAGCACTTCCTCACCTGCCAGTAACTGTGCAGGGTACTTTTACAGCACCATCTCATTCTCCATTACCAAACAAGTTTCCCTGTAAGGGATGGAGGTACACCATCAAGACACATGATAAATCTAACTCTCTTGAAGCAAGGTATCACAAAGACAATGGCATAATGTTTATAGTCTAAATGAATGTGTTATAAAAAAAAGTATTTGAAACCTTGGACAGTATTAGATAATATGCTATTACTAGCTGTGAAATATTTCTGGTGGAAGACATTCATTGAATTTACTTCCTTTCCAGGATTAGGAAGCAATAAAAAAAAAACAAATAAAAGAGTGACTGAAGTAGAGCTAATAAGAAGTTGGGCAATTAATGGAACTAATAAATTAAGAATCTATAAATCATGTTTTGGACTTGAGCAAGAGAAACATTTGTCCTGTGTCCTGCTCTAGAGAGGAGATACTCTCTGCCTATCCTCCACCAAGATGACAACCCCAGCCCCTAGAGTTCATACTTTTAATATCTCTGTCCCTAATATTCCATGCACAGCCACGAAGGAAGGAGGGAGGGAGGGAGGGAAGGAAGGAAGGAAGGAAGGAAGGAAGGAAGGAAGGAAGGAAGGAAGGAAGGAAGGAAGGAAAATATAGAAGAGGAGAGAATGGAAGGCAAAAGTGAAATGATACACTGCATAAAGAATGGGACAGGGCTTATAATGCGATAAAAATAATTGATAGGAAATTCAACATCATCTAATTTGTGGAAAGCCCTGTGGCCAAAATAGCAAGGGAAGAAGAGATGATGCAAATCACAGGAAAGGGACTCATGTGCCAGAGGCAGTAGCTCTCATGGGAATGAGAAACAACTCTGAGCTGCTCCTTTGATGGGATAACCAAGGAGTTTCAAGAGATTTCTTCGTTAAACTGAATGTAATGTTCTCCTATAATGTACAGCATACAAGGGCTCCAGCAGTCACGGGGAGAAAATGCACCCTTCCCTATCGAATGGCAATCTTCCACAAATACAGAGGCCAGTTGGCAGCTGCAGTTGGAATGGACAATGAAAATGAGGAAGAGCAGGCATATCATGAGAATGAACAGTTGTCCTTCCCAGAAGCACATGCTTTATGCTTCTCCCTTGTAAGAGAACCTTTTAGTGGTACATATGTTTCTGAGGTGTATCCTGAACTCCACAGTAGAAGAATTCTGCCTGAGAGTCTGAAGGATAAAGTTGGCAGGAGGGGAAGCCTGACACTTTGTATTGTTTTTTTCAGTCATGTTATTTGAACTCTAGGCCAGGGCACTAACCCTGGACTATTCAGCTCAAGGCTAGTGCTCTACCACTTGAGTCACAGTGCCATTTCTGGTTTTTGGTGATTTATTGGACATAAGAATCTCACAGACGTTTCTGCCTCAGCTAGATTTGAGCCATAATCCTCAGATTATGGTACAGCCTCCTGAAGCGGTTAGGATTACAGGCGTGAGCCACCAGCACCAGTGACAGCCTGTCTTTTGTACAATAGTTATTATTAAATGATATTCACTGCCAGATAGACATAAAACAACAAAAATAAGTGGCTAAAGAAGTGTCACATGTACTTGGCAGTAGTTAGAGTTTGAATAAAGGCACTCTGCGTGGATGAAGAAGAGAGCTTTGGCAGCCATATGTTAGTTTGTGAACTACCCTCCTGTGAATTGTGCACTGGGGAGGCCCCCAGAATCTCTGGGCATAGAAGCTACTGCTCCTGCAGATTGTTGGTTGTATCTTAGAACTGGTTTTTTGAAGTCAGGGTTGTGATCACAGGATACACAGAAGTCAAGCTCAGACAGAATGAGCTTTCTAGATCTTGGCTATCATTTATATAGGCCGCTGTTGGACAGTCCTTGTGAATAATCCTGCTCAGCTGCAGATCTCGTCATCCCACTAGTGGCATAGCCTGAAGGATGTTGTTGGGAAAATGGAAGAGAAAGGAAGGAAACAGGCTGGACTTGATCTTCCACAGGTGAGGACTGTTTATTGAGCTTTAGCAGTGAGAGGCCCAGACTTCACCAGGACATGGAGACTGTGTGCCTTCACTGGGACAGGAGCTGGGTTTTTATAAGGTCAGAGCAAGGAGGCAGAAGTTAATGAAAAAGCCACTAAGTCAAGGGAGGTAGGGGCTTTTTGGCTGGACCCATGATGGAATGTTTACAGTCAAGCTTATGTAGATTGGCCAGCTGGAGTAAGGCAGTCTGTAGGTATTCTTGGTGGCTTGACTGGTTATTTTTATGAGCCTAGGAAAATAGGGTAGGAGTCAATCCTAAATATTCTGTCTTTGGATACATAAAAAGAATGGGCCAAGAGCAGAGAGGCAAGTCCTTCATATAGGGTCTTTGGATACATTTAAAAAAATGGGCTGAAAGGGGTGCAACATGGAAAACAAAGCAGATTCTGATCTGATGTGACTACCAGTGCAGCAGTAAGTGAGACTAGCATCAGTTCCATGACATATTTGGATTGAATCTCAAGCCAACTCTACAGAAGAGGTTCTTATTTGATAGTTTAAGCCCAAAGATAGAAACCTGTATCTGAGCAAGAAACAGGCCCCACATAGAAAACCACTGCTATTGTTTGGTTAACTGAATCTCATATACCAGTAAAACAAATACAAAGAATGTATCTGAACCCACAGGTCACCATCGCTGTCAAAGTACAATCTAGGTGAAAATCTTGCAATGACAGCAACCACAATTAGTTGAGGTGTTGAGCTTCAAAAGGTTACTTGCAAATGATGGTATAGTAGGGTTTTCAACTAGTACTGCAGGGTGAGCTTCATCAACATTTGGAACTTCTACACCAGACAGTCAAATCATTCTGTTTCACCACCTCAAGCTCAGCCATCACCCCTAACACACAGCAAGGAGAAATCATAGACTCTTAGTTGGAGCCAGAATCCCTGTTCAGCAGGAAGTATGTTTATAAAGTAATTTATAGCTAGACATCCATGACTTAAGCTTATAATCCTTACTTCTCAGGAGGCTGAGATGTGAGGATCATAAAGTCAGCATAGGCCAGATAGTCCATTGGAGTCTTATCTCCAAATAACCAGCAAAAATCCAGAAGGAAAGCTGTCAAGTGGCTTGAGCTGTGGCTCAAGGAGCTCAGAAACAGCTCCCAGGTGCTGAGTGCTATCCCCAGAAGAGCACAAAAACAACAAAAAATGATCTTCTCTATCCAAGAATACAAGGCCCCACACTCCTTGAGGGGGAACAACAGCACTTAGGCAGGAAATGAGAGAAACTGAAGACTAAAAACAATGACTGGGTGTTAATTTAAAGAGAAAAAAGCCACATCCTGGTCTCCTGACTTTTAACACATAGATAACCTGTGACATAAAGCAGGGTCTTGTTAACCTGCAGCAGCATCCACAGCCTACAGAGAATGAAAAGCCCCAGTGGCCATGATGACTAACAGATGAACTAATACCAAGTTAACATACAGCTAGCATTGCCACACAGGCGCTATGCCACCCTTTGTCTATGTAAGATCAAGAGAACAACACTGGAAGAAGGGCAAATGTTGATGAAATAATCCAGTTCTTATGAAAGAAGATGAAGACGATGACGAAGAGGAGGAAGAGGAGAAGGAGGAGGAGGAGGAGGAGGAGGAGGAGGAGGAGGAGGAGGAGGAGGAGGAGGAGGAGGAGGAGGCTCCCATTTTCCAAGGATTTTACTTTATTTTATTTTTCAGGGTGATGTGTAGAGGAGTTACAGTTACTCTCCTAAGGTGGTGAGCACATTACTTCTTGTTACCCCCTTCCCATGTTTTTCTCTCATTTTCACTTCCCTACTCCCTCCCAAAATTTTCCAAGGATTTTTAATGTCTCATGTCTACAGTCCCCAATAAAGTCTACAAATCTGAAATCCCCTATAGCAGCCTCTATTTCTCCCAACTGCCTATTCTTCAATGTCAAAAGTGAATTCTGATTTTCCCTCCCACTAACATAACTCCTTTAGCTATGTCTTCTCAGTGTACATTCTTGAATTCTTTCTCCAACATGACAAAGAAATTTCTGGATGCCCGGACCCCAGATATATATCTCATCAAGTTTAATTTTCACATTTTTATTATTTGAAAGTGGTCAGTTCTTTTCATATAGATTCTGGATTTAGAATATTTTTTCTTACAAAAGCTTCATTCATCAATATTTCAGAACTTTAGAGCTCTAATTGCGCTCATTTGAACTCACAAAAAAGAGGAAAAAATTTTAAGAATTGTGTACAGAGCCAGGTCCAGGTGGTTCACGTCTATAATTCTAGCTATTCAGGAGGCTAATTTCTGAGGATCAAAGTTCAAAGCCAGTCCAGGCAGGGCAGTATGTATGACTCTTTTCTTGAATTAACTGCCAAAAAGCCAACATGGAGTTGTGACTCAAATGACAGAGAACTAGCATTGAGCAAGAAAGCTCAGGGACAGCGCCTGGATCTTGGTACTCACATTACTACCACCACCACCACCACCCCCTGCCATAAAAAGGGAACATCTTTTTAGTAATGTATGCATACTCTTTGCCTTATGCCTTCTTTTTATCTCTGATTCCATCAACCTTTTCCATTAGTTTTTTTCCTCTGGATCTAGTTTCTTTCTCCCTGTCTTTTTTTTTTTTTTCTCAGCTACCTGGTATCTTAGGATATTGTTTTTCCTGCTTTCTGCTATGTTGTACAACCAACCTTAGTTTCTCATATGTACCTACCTACATACAGAAAGTGAGATACATCACATGAAACCACCTAAGCTTTACTATTGAGTGATGCTTCATACATATTACTTTCTTTGCAGTTGCAATTTCTCTTACTACTTCTGAGTCTTTCAGAAAGCTCAATTTCATCCTCCTTAGCCCCCTTTCCACCCCACAGTATCCACAGATTCCTCAAAAATATTGCTCACCCTATATAGATACCAGTGAACTTTCCTGCATTTGGAGATGTTTGCAGAGTTCAAGTTTCACAGCACAAAGTTATTTTTTTTACCATTATTCTATAAACCTTCTAGTTCTTTCTCTCTATATATACACACACGTATATACTACTTATTTTAGCACAAGTTACATAAATTGTATATATAACTTCTGCTAAAAAGTATATTACCTAATCTGTTATCCCAGACCAGGGTCTAGCTATAATCATTTATTCTTTTGCCATGTTCCAATCATCAACTTCCATTGATTTTGCCACTAAGCACCTTACAAGTTCAAATGATTTCACCACTGTTTCATGGATTTCCTTGATGACATGTCAGGCATTTATTCTTACAGATTATCTTTCCCCTCGGAATACACCTATATGTCTAGCCCAATGAAGACACTCAATCTCAGTCAGGGCCTCCTACCATTGGCTTTTGTCTAAGGGAGACCATGGAGATGCTCACTATGGAGAAGCTATATCCAGAAGGTCTTTTTCTTCTGGTGTTCTTTCCAATATTCCTAGTTCCTAGAGAGGCCAAGTAACATGAGGTTAGGGGTCAGTCCTTGCATAACAGTTCCAGAGACCCTATCCACAAAAATAACCAGCAGAAAAACAGGTTTGGATATGTCTCAAGTGGTAGCTGAAAGCAAAAAGCAGGAGAGGAAGAGAAATCTGGGGAAAAAGAAAAGCAAGCAAGCGTCTCATCAGTGAATCTTGACATCTATTGCCTTTTTTTAAAAAGAATCAACATAAATCACTTTCCTGCCTCTGAGCAGTGCTTTAAAACAGTACAGTTCTAGTCAAAATAGATGTATTTTTTTCTCAATGAATACGTGCTTACAAGTGTTTTATAAAAATGAGAGGGAAGAGGGGATGGACAGGGGACAGGGGGAAATGAAAAAGAGGAAAAGTAAGGTGAGATAGGAAGGAGGGCAGGGAGGGGAGAGGAGGGGAAGCAAGGGGGGGGGAATCTCTGCAGGTCACAGGAGAGGCGAAACGTGCAGTTCTTCTTTCTGTCCACATTCTTGGCTGCAGAAGCCTGTGGTAATTTCTAGAGAGGAAACCAGAAGCCAAGCAGTTTTCATGTCTTCACCTAGAAGCAAAGTTGTAAGTAAGGCTGTATAAAGGTCACCTGTTGATCCAAGAAAGTCGGGTTAAAATTGATTATTGTAACTGTCAGGAGAAGGAAGGAAGGAAGGAAGGAAGGAAGGAAGGAAGGAAGGAAGGAAGGAAGGAAGGGAGGGAGGGAGGGAGGGAGGGAGGGAGGGAGGGAGGGAGGGAGGGAGGGAGGGAGGGAGGGAGGGCAGGCAGAGAAAAATGGAGCAGGAAAAGATGAGGCTGTAATGGCAGAGAGACGAATAGCAAAATTCAGAAGATGAGGACAGAATGCCGCCTACGTCCTGCTGATTTTCTTGCTCTTCTCACTGCACCCAGAAGTTTGCCAAAATTGCAGGATGTGCAAGAGGACCCACACCCACTCCTGTCCCCACGCAGCGCCGCCCCCTCTCCTGTTCCTCCTCACCCCTCAGCCCTTGCCAGGTTGAAGGAAAGCAGCACACAAACAGGACATGGCTCATGGGTAGCTGTGGCCTGGGTGAGCTGAGAGGCCCAGGATGGCATGCGGGTTCCCTGCTGGCAAAACCTCTCTTTCCTCCATCCAGGCGAAAGGAAAGAAGGATCCCCACATCCAGCCTTCCTTTCCCGCTTCGTGGGGGCCGGGAGGGCGGCGAGTGTGGCGCAGTGATTCACTGTGGAGAGGAGCGGGAGGAGGCCTGGGAACTCAAACTTCAGTAAGTTGGCCCAGCCCGAGGCGCGCGCAGCCTGCAGCGCCCTGGGCGGGGAGTTCGGGGGGCCTTGGGCTAGACGATCGGGAGGAAGCCAGTAGAGTTTGGGGCTGGGGCGGCTGCCGGGGACGCCGGGGAGGTGCGTTCCAGGTGTGGGCACCGCCGGAGCCCGTGCCCAGCCTCTCCCTCCGACCTCGCTCCAAGCGCGCGCGCGCGCCCAGCATCTCCGCCCGGGTGACTCGGGGTGTGTGCGTGGGAGGGGGGTGGTTTGATTTTCTTTCTTTCTTTTCGGAGAACTTTTGGATGGAGACATTAACTTTCTTGGAAATGGCTCGCGAGGACGAGGGGCGTGGGGAGAAAGGAAAAGTGAAAGCGGGCGGCGGGGCGGCGGGTCTGGCTTTACCCAGCTCCGCGGCTGCTTTCCACCCGCACGTCTAGGAGACCCCGGAGCCACGCGGAGCGCGGAGGAGGGGCGCGGGGCTTCTTCGCCGGTGGATCCCGCCCCCCCACACCCGACCCTCCTTCCTCTGGACTAACCCTTCCCTTCTGCATGCATGCCTGCGTGCCGGGCCAGGGTGCGAGGTTCTGCGCAGGGCAGCTCAGCTGGCAAGAGAATAAATGGCCCCCCAGGGCTGCGCCGGGCCTCCGCCTCTGCCACCAGCCAGGGCCTGGCCTGGGAAGCTGTTAGCCATGGGTGCCCTGGCTGCCTTCTGGGCGATCAGCCTCCTCACCTATGGATACCTGTCCTGGGGCCAGGCCTTGGAGGAGGAAGAGGAAGGAGCCCTGCGAGGAGCTCAAGCTGCAGAGGGACCCGAGCCCCACGCCACGGTCACGTCCCAGCCCCATATCATTTTCATCTTGGCGGATGATCAGGGATTTAGGGATGTGGGTTACCACGGATCTGAGATCAGGACACCCACTCTGGACAAGCTTGCGGCCGAAGGAGTTAAACTGGAGAACTACTACGTCCAGCCCATTTGTACACCATCCAGGAGTCAATTTATTACTGGAAAGTAAGTGTGCTTCTTTCTTCATTTTCGTTCCTCAGGAAAAATATAGTATTTAAGACTGGCTCTTAATTTCAAGGGGTAAAAGAAACTAGAGTGAAAAATTGAATGAATGAATGAATGAATGATGTATGACATGGAATGATATTAAAATGAATTGCCTTTAATTATTTGCAAATCTAATCACTCATCTGGTAGTTTTGATTTTTTTTTTGATAAATCATACTGTGAGCCAGTTGTGAGCTTCTAAATGAGGTCAGAGGACTTGTAAGTTTAATTCACCAACCAGAGAATGGAAACACCTTTCCTATCCCAAATTTATTCTGCCCTTTGAGCATTCTCAGACTTTTGTTTCCAAAGACATGTTAGAAACCACACTTCCCAACACTGATTAAAACATAAGTGAATGAATAAACAAATGAACAAATATCCAAGCACCTTTGAGGCCTGTCTATTATCCCTAAGATGAGATCAAAGGATTCCAGTTTGAAGCCAGCCAGCCTAGCCAGAAAAGTTTTTCAGTTTATTGTCTCCAGTTGACTACCAAAAAGCTCGAAGTAGAGCTGTGGCTCAAGTGTAGAACACTAGCCTTGAACAAAAAAGAGTTAAGAGAGACAGTATCCAGGTCCTGAGTTTAAGACCCAGTATCAAGACATACACACACACACACACACACACACACACACACACACACACACACAATTATTAAACCTAGAATCAAATGACCAAAGCACTAAGTAATTGTAGACAGAAAAGGGGTAACAAAAACCAACAGTAGATCATGTAAAATGTGACAACATGGATCTTTGACCAGTGGTTTTCTTCTGTGGTATAACTAATGAGGCCACATATTTAATTAAGAAAGTAGTTCTCAGAGTGCGAATAAATTCAATGACAAACTCCGCTGTAAGTTTCTCAATTTTTTAAACGTCTGGAAAATATCTGCATTACATGATTTAGATGATTTGGATATTTGTTTTTAAGAATACAGTCTCTTTGCTTAATAGATGTTCTTAGGTCTTTATATACTAAATTGTTCTATCAAAATATAGGTGAGTGTGACTAATTATGTAGTATAAATAGAGACTAGCATGAGATAAGGCAGGAAAGTCAAGTGTCAAACCGCCTCCTGAACAGAGAGGTACAGGAAAAGACTTGTAGTTTGTGATTCCATTACACCCTTCCTTCACTGAAGTTGTTCTTGGAATTTGATTCTAGAAGAGTAGCCAGTATCCACTGGAAAAATAAAGACTACAGTCAAGTGTAGGAATCTCTGATTTGCAGAGATTTTCACTCATAACAGAATTTCCACTGCTTAGTAAACTGTCAAAATTTAAAATCACTGCCAGAAATAAAAGAAAAACAAGTCTATCCTTAGAAAGAGGATCGAGAAGGTTAGAGATCCCCCAGTACAGTCAATTTAAAAGTTGACCATGGCATAGTAAAGTCAAGGGCATTTGATACTCTTAAAGGAGCAGACTGTTGACTGGAAAACAAGACATCCAGCTGGTGTCCTGGGGTCACATCCCTCTTGTCTAATCCTGACCACCTTCATACTTGGCTAACTATATAAATATGACATAAAACAGCTTCAGCTAACTTTCAGAATTCCAATTCGCACAGATGTCCAACTGTAGTTTAAAAATATGTAATGGAATCATATAAACTTATTTCTCACAATCTAGTGTATGCTCAAAGCTTTTCACCCAGTTTGAAAATGTACATCTTGGCGTTAGAGTTTGTCTTTTGGTCTTTTATTTTTTTAATTACATGAAACAAAATCTAAGCTGGAAATAATTTCTGATTTTTCTCTGTGGTCAGAGATTGGTCCTTTATACACAAATTACAACAGTAACTTTTAGCACAGTGTATACATGCTTAAACTCAAAATGTATGTTACACATTTTAAACAATTTGCTTTCACATATGGAAGTTCTAAACATAAAAGCATCAATACTTTCTATAGAACTATAGTTAGGAAGTCCAGTTTGGGGTTTATGATTAATAACACAAGGCCGGTGAATGTGGCCCCTTCTCTATATGAACACATGATGATGCTTCCTCCTGTTAGCTTTTATAAGAACTTCAAAGTAGTTCCCAATGGGATGCTGTCAGTTCACCGTGTCATCATTTGTGAAAAACACCACCTTTGCCAACATCTGGTAGTGTTTTTTCTCATGTTTACTCTTTCTATCGATTGTGCACTGGTATACCATCTTAGTTAAAGTTTTAATTTCCTGGACACAGTGAAATCAAGTGTTTCTTAAAAAAAATTTACTGAAGTCTTTTCTTTGCCTATTTTTCTCTTTAGGGATTGTTCCTCCTTATTGGTTAGTAGTATTTATTTGCACATTCTGTTTCTTGGGCCAAATTGTGTATTTCAGATGTCTTCTAGTCTAGCTTGCTTTTTCACCCTCTTAATAGTGGTTTTTGGTGAATAGATCTTAGTTTTACTGTATTCAAATTTTCATTCTTTTTATGTCCCACTTAAGATATTCTTACCTACATTGTGGTGAATATATTTTCTCCAAAAGTTTTATTACTTTATTTGTTATACTTAAATCTACAATTAATTTAGAAGTAAGTTTTGATATGATATAAATCAGAATTCAGGATGATTCTTTTTTTCCATTGCGTGTGTACACTGCTACTAAAAAGACAATACTTTGTCTACCTTCTTTGGAAATTGAGTAGACTCTTGGTTTCTTTTGGACTCCAACATTGTATTTGCTTACTTACTATAGCTGTTAGATTTACTGCCTTCCCTAATTGGCCCTAGTGTTGCCTAGGTGAAGAGCATGCCAAGCTATGAGACAGGAGGCTATTGGACTAACATTAGCTCTATAGTAAATGTTGATTTCTAGAAAAAGTCTCCCTGTTTAGTCCTTAAATTTTCTTCAGTTATTCTTTACCAATTTTCTCACATAAATAGGAAAGAAGAAAAAGAAAAGATGGAATCTGCAGATAGATTGGGTGACCTGGTTGGGAAACATAACATAGCTTTTTTCTGAATACTCTGTGAGTAATACAAAAGTGAGGTGGCAAGCTAAGAAGGAAAAAACAAAGTTGTAAAAGATTCAGAGTTGCAAAAGTGAGAAATGTGGGTCCTTGTTCCTTATGCCTGAAATCCTTGCCTCCTCAGGAGTCTCATATCTGATGACAGCGGTTCAAATCATGCCAGGCAGAAAATTCCCCAAGAGTTATTAACAAGTAAATTAACAATTAACAAGTAAAGAAAATAAAACACAACAACAACAACAAGTCTATAAGGAAGACTGACAGGCACTCACTTTACAGCATAGGGAAATGAATTTGTTTCTCAGTCTTAAGTGGGTGGGCATATATATGCACTTTATGTACTAAAACAGAATAAAATCTGGCAGAAAACACCAAGCCATCTAAAATGATACTTTTATATGTCTCTGCTTTTCATTGCCTTTTTCATGGTTAGCTGTTCATCCCTATGAGAGGTGAAAGCACAAATAACACTCTGATCCAATAGTAAAGAAACAATAATAGTATGACATGAGAAGGAACAGACAAAATGGAGAGACTGATTAAAGGGGTGATTCTGATCTATAAGCAATGGACACTAAAGGGATATGTTAAGTTGTAAATCTTTTATGCACCATTTGAGTTTCAGAAATGTTTTTCTAGGGATGTGAGAAAGTGACCTGAATAAAAAAATAATGTAGGAAAAATTGCTGAGCAATAATTAAAATCTTCTACAGATTTGGTTTCATACATTTTTCAGAGACTGTCATCATTTGTTAATTTTTCTCCGGCCATGCCCACGTGCTGGTTCACAAGAACTATTCATTGAAGGGATGGGATTTAAGTCAATCTGATGATTTCCCAGATGAGTAGAGTGATGAATCAGATGGACCAACTATGAATGTGGCAAAGAGGAAGACTCTGTGTGTGTGTGTGTGTGTGTGTTGTTCTCTGAAAGAAATGCTCTGGGATATTTGTGTTTGTGGGTCAGCGCAAGCATATACACTCAACTCCATCTACGTATACAATCATATACAGAGAGATCACAGCAAATAAAGAACAAGAAAAGGAAACAATTAAAAAAAGAAATTCCCTGGGGGCAACAGATTGGCTGGGGTTGGGAGTAAGGGGTAGGGAAAATATCACAGTGAACTTTTAAAGCTGAACAGTTAAGTGACAGCAGCTAGATGAACTTAAGACCAAAATTGTGTTAAGTCCCTCTAAGATGAGAAAGAAGAAAGCATCTATGAGAGTGAGGAAGACAAGATATTAGAACAGGGTAATAAATCATTTATGTGGATATGGAAGTCACTGGTAACCATGAGAATAATAAAGACGACAGTAACCCATACTGGGATTGCCCGTGAATGAATGATCAGGAGAGGAGCCTGAAATTGGTTAAAGGTGTTAAATGGGAATTCAGTCATGAGCTATAGAGAAGACATATTTTGAGAGGTTGAATTCTGAGTCTCTATTAGAAAGTCAGTGACGCTAAGCAGACACATGTCCCCAAAGAATTGCAGCTTCAAATACACTTAACTCCAAAAGAAAACTGAGCCTTGCGGGTAGTAAAGAATGAGCAGAAAATTTTTCTCAACAAACCTGATCAACTCTAATGGAGAGCTGAAGAGGAATGCCACGTGAGCTAAGGAGAGTCAGGAGAAACTAGGCTTGGCACAAACTGTCGGCTGAGCTGGTCAGGGCCTGGATAGGGTCATGGTCAGGGAGCAGGGCCACAGGGAGCCCAAGAGTCTTTTGAGTTCGGGACCTAGGACCTCTTGCCTAAGAACCTGGCCTTGCCTCTAGAAATTCAGGCATGTTCATTAGTTGATCACCTGGGGGTGGCAATTCAACTTCACCCTCCTAGAAGACAAGATGGCTCCAGTTACACCCAACTGCCTATCATCCACTGTGCTGCCAGGATGCCACCGGTTAGAGGCAATACCCTAGAGGCCTAACAGGACAGATAACAAATCACTTTATTTCTTTATTATTCCCCAAAACTGGACTTTCAAAAAAGTCAGTAGTATAACTGTGTAGAAACCCAGTGAGGATCTAAGAAGATCCCATTCATATCTCTAGACTCTGTGACAACTCTGGGGAATTTGTTAAAGAGACCCCCCCCCTCCCTGTACCAACACAACACACACACACACACACCCATACACACACACACACACACACACACACACACACACACACACACACACGGTGAGTTTAACAGGGACAGCCAACAACCAAGGAGAGCAAAATGGTAAAGAAAAGAGATGAAGCAAAAGGAGATTTTCTAAATATCACATTTTCATGAACAGAAAGTTGTTGGAAATGGTGGCGGTGTTAGAAGTGCTGACAGAGAATAGAGAACATGGAAGCGTAGAGTTTATGATGGGAGTGAAAACATGCTGGTTGGGAAGGCTGGAGTGAAGATGAAGATTTAAATAAATCAGGTGGAAGGAATAGATTTTAAAAGCTCTTTCAGGAAATAGAAAGGAGTTGTTTTTTTTTAATTTTTTTATCATCAGGGTAACGTATAGAGGGGTTACAAGTAGTGGGTACATTACTTCATGAGCATTGTTACCCCTTCTCATGTTTTTGTCCCACTTTCCTTCCCCTCAACCCCTCCCAATCATCTTGTTTTCCCCTTTCCATTTCCTATTCCAAATAAACAAATGTATATACAATATATCAGGTAACAAAGTCACATACTATAGCAATGTGAGATAAACCATAAGGGGAACAAAAAGAGAAAAGAAATAACTTCACATAGTACTTTAAGAACAGCAAATATAAATCTCTGTTTCAATATCCTAGGGTTCATTCTGCTTAATCTCATCCTATGTGGCCATATGTACATAGCTTTAAATAAACTGGGTGGAAGGAATCGATTTATAAAGCTCTTTCAGGAAACGGAAAGGAGTCGATTTTTTAATGTTAGCCTTTCTCTGGAGATTGATTGAGTTGGGCTCCCCCATCCAGCCTACAGTTGATGTGCAAGCCTCACTGTTTGTCCTCAGGGGCACAATCAGAAGACTGCAGGGCTTAGCGTGGTCCAGGAAGATAAAGGTGTAAGTAGGCCTCTCTGTGTTCTGCAGAGCATTGCCAAGGCATGTTGAAATAAGAGTTTTCATCATTTACAATTCTGCCAACTGGAAAAACTCTAAAAAAGAAAGCAAATCATTTGACCCTTTGTCACAGAAGACTTAGGAGGAAGTTAGGGGAATAGGGATTGCTTTGTACATTGTATGAGCATCTTAGCTTCTAGTCTAAACAAGACGGCCATGCTTACTTCCTCATATACCTATTTGCATGATTGAAGGTCTGTTTTTAAGTAGTATTTAACACATGAATGATATACAGTAAATATCAGTTGCTGACACATGGAAGAACTCACTTATCAACTTCACAAATATTGGGATCGTATTTGGACAGTTTGAGCAATGTAAATGCTTATGGTAAGA
The DNA here is from genome assembly GCF_031878675.1 of Megascapheus bottae. Classification (NCBI taxonomy): domain Eukaryota; kingdom Metazoa; phylum Chordata; class Mammalia; order Rodentia; family Geomyidae; genus Megascapheus; species Megascapheus bottae. The sequence continues at coordinate 7,175,531 of NC_143531.1, forward strand.
TGTTCACAAGAAATAAGACTTTCAAGTCTTACTTTTCTTTTGGAAAAATAAATGCAACAGATGAAAAAAAAAAACAAAATGGGGAAGGGGTCTTAAAACCCCACACAGGCCTTCAATGGCTTCACAGTCAAAATCCTTACCCTATGCTTATTTAAACTTGTGAGCTTTTTGATAGAAAAATAATGGTTAAGCAAACAGTGAATACACCTTGATGATGAGAGCACCTGATTTTAAACATGTCTTTTTGAAAAGACAGAATTTGATGTGAATTTCTGGTCAAGTACTCTTCAGTTCCTGCCTAGCTGTTCTGCACAGAGAAACTCATTCAGGTACAAGAGGCTAGGTAGATCTGGTTTCCTCCCATGACAGGACTGAAAGACGGAAGGACTCCTGTTTTTAATATAGGGCAATGGATGAAAGCTGTTTTTATTTCAAAGTTTAGCTTCATTCAGTTATTTCCCCTCCCTGTGGCAATGTTCTAGAAATAATCCTTATTTAATATTTTTCTGTCTTGGGCTGTGATAGCATTAGTGTTTGCTTTTTTATTTGTTGTAGATATTTAAAATTCCCAGTTGTCATACCTCCCGGAGGTAACTATTTTTCTTGCGTTGTACTGCTATCAACAACAAAATGTTTCTGTCCTTTCTCATCTAATCACTCCCCCCACCCCATATATTGGCTTTAATTTTAAAGGCTGATTCTCATTATATCATCCTTCTTTGGTTCCTCAGCAGCTACCAAAAACAGGAGAAATTTATTTTTTCCCAGAGTCCCTCATGAACCTTTTGAACATTTCATTTCATTATTACATCCACCCAGAAGGTAAAATAATTTTATTATTTTGAAAATATTAACAAAAGATGAGGCAAATGCATGCCCCATTCTTCTGGCTGGTATATTAAAAGTATGGAGAAGCCAGACACTGATCATTCATAACTATAATCTTAGCTACTCATGAGGATGAAATCTTATGATTGTGGGTCAAAGCCAGCGTCAGCAGGAAGGTCCTTGAGACTCATCTCCAATCAGCTTCTCAAAACCTGGGAATGGAGTTCTGACTCAAGTGGTAGTGTGCTAGCCTTGAGTAAAAAAGCTAAGGAATTATACCTAGGCCCTGAGTTCAAGTCCCAGGATTAGCACACACAAAAAATGTATACCAAGTGACATGTGGCATGCTCACAAAACATATTTTTAAAGCCTGAATAAAAAAATAGCTAACATACAACTTTCTTTTTTAAATGTACAAAAGAACAGAAAGTTGTTATCAGAAATGTGTAGAGACTTATCTAAGAGAGTTGTGATCTTACAATTCCTATGCTGCAGAGCAGATATCTGTACCCCAGCTTACCCTCATTCCCATTACTGAATCCTGTCTCAAGCTTGAATTGTAAGTACCTCATTCAATCCTCAAACAACTCTGTAAGCTTCTTCAAAGTTTCTACGAGGAAGGAATAGGTGGTTTGCAGTTCCTTTTATTCGTTTTTCATTAGAAGTACTTGCACAAAAGGGGCTTCAGTTCTACAAGCCTGATAATGAGTATGATGTATCTCGATCAATATCACCCTTTCCATCATTCTCTCCATGTTTTCCAATCACAGCCATACCCTCAAGATATGTAGTTCTACTTTTGCATAAGTATATCGAGTATAGTATACTATATATTTCCCCCCACAGATTTTAAACAAATCTTGCCATCCTTCTTCTTTTGTGCATGGAAGAATTCATATCCTTTCTCTCTTTGCCCACATGCCAGCACCTCATTAAGTCTCAGTTAAAATACCACATTCCTCATAGGGCTTTCCATGATCCCTCAGCCAGAAAGAATTTATCTTAACGATGATCTCCCATAATTCTTTCTATATCTGTCTTGCTAGGCAGGCTTTACCACTCCTTATGAGCTATTACTGAATTTTTTTAACCTTCATTGAGAAGTAAGACTCTGATTTATAATCTCCATAAATCCCACAGCACCCAGGACAGAATCCCTTAGTAATGAGTACTAAGTTAAAGTGTGAAGAAGGAATGAATGAAGAGATGAACAAGAGACTACTTATTTGTCCACTGGCAGGCAATGTGCTGGATCAAAAACAGCATAGGAATTTAGAGTGAAGAAATCTAAATTGCAGTTGTAGAAGTAATGAACAAATTACTGATATAATCATGAATAAGACAATTTTTTTCTGAAACATACTGTCTTGATCAGTAACGTACAAATAGTGATATTACTTGTATTTCCAAATTCCAGAGTGATTCTCTGGAACAACTGAATATATGTAAATACTTTGAAAACTGCCTATTATATAACTAAGCCTAATTATTTTAAGCTTGGAGCTACATGTCCAAGACCTTTAATCATACACAAATCTTAAAAATTAGTTGGCTGTTTGTCCTATTTTCAAAGTTTTCCATGAAGGGAAGCCATTGGTCTTCTTTAATTTCAATGGCAATAAACAGTTAACAATCAAACTCCTATGGCTTTAATTTTAGTGTATTTTATAGGGTCATATTTTCCATTTGATATTATTGGTTTTGAGATGTCCCGTATGGTGAATTAAGGCATTTTTTTTAAGTTTTTGCCCTTGTAGATTGTTTTAGCCCTTGGTTATCATGCTTGGCAGAACCTGCTGGAAGTAGCTACTTCTGAGTCATGTGAAACATTTAATCAACAATGATAAAAATGTAATGCTAAATGGAAGAGTTGAAATGAGGGTAATGGATTTAAAATGTCTTCAAATGCTAATTATTTATGTATCGATGAATGTATATGCCTATATACATGCATACGTATAATATATTACTGGCAATTGAGTCCAGGGCCATGAACATAGTTGGTAAGCACTCTAACACTTGAGCCATACCTCCTTGCCCTATCATTAATTCTGAAACAGTTCACAGAATGACCTTAAAGCATCTCACTTAGCTTTGAATACCAGCTCACTTCAGGGACCACCATACAGGAGGTTCAACCTTGGTTTTGAATTAATACATTACTCCTAGGTAGAGGGTTTTATGAGCTCATAAACCTCCTAAATAATTATAGTGCCTGCAACATCTATGAATATACACTGAACAAAAGACCCAAGTGAAATTTCTATAAAACCATTCAATATTTGCCACTCTGCTTAAAAACTCTGGCAGTTTCCATTTCCTCTGCAGCCCAGTTTCCCAGAATGCCAGATAGAGGCCTGCAAAATACTGCCTTTGATTAAGGGCCTTGAACACTCTCCCCACACTTCTTCATTTCTTCAGTCTTCAAGTGATCACTGTCAAAAGTGCTTGTACTTTCTCAGGTGACTATTTCCCTTTAGTCTGCTTCCTTCTTGGCGGGTGTCTTTTTCTAGAACATTCATCAGCCTCCACTAGGAAAACTCCTCTGTATTCTTCAGACACACTACCACATCCCTCTCTTCTTCTACCTTTTATTTATTGTTCTTTCACCTCCACAGCAGGCTGAGTTGAGCTCATTTTTTTTGCATTTGTTGTTTCTATGGCCTGTTCTGCACACCTATATTTTAATTTTATACTACCTTATAATCATTTACTTCTCCTAATCCCCAGATGTAGAATAGTACCATAAATCAGAAACTCTGTAGAGGGGCTAGTTTTAAAAAATAGAGAGTCTGAGCATGATAGTAATTCTAGAACATATGAAGCTGAGACAGGAAAATAATGGGTTCATAACCAATCTGGACTGTATTTCTCTATATACAGAGTCCCTGGTTCTCATAAAGAATAGTGTTAAATGCAAGGAACTTGCTTGATATCAAGCTTATAATTTTATCAGTGCTTCAAATCTCTTACAGAACAGTATCAAGGATAATTACAATCTTAACTTTGTGGGTATTAGAGGGGACTACTAAAGAGCAATGTGTTCACGTAGCACAGGGTACACTGTATAGAAACTTACATAATCTTAACCATCTCAGATGTATTCACAATGAGAAAATTTAAGTCATCTTATTAATAATTAATGTTCCTAATAAGCAGACCTGCAAATATGTAACTAATGATTTGAGGAGATGAAGCAATAAAGATATGATGGAGAAAAAAATTCAAAAATATTTAAAACGTTTTATGGCTGACATATTTGATTCATCCTGAACCTCAGGAACTGTCATGCTTTCATCAGCAGGTATAATCAAAATTTGAAAAGAATGTTTTGATTTAAAACTTGTGAATAAGCCAATCACTGGTGGCTCATATGTATAATCCTAGCTCAGATCTGAGGACTGTGATTCAAAGTCAGCCAAGGCAAGAAAGTCTATGGCACTCTTATTTCTAATAAACCACTCAGAATAAGCTGGAAGTGGCCGTGTTGCTCAAGTGGTAGAGCGCTAGCCTTGAGCAAAAGAAGCTCAGGGATAGTGACCAGGCCCTGAGTTCAGCCCCGAGGACCTGCAAAAATAAATGCACTAAACGCCAATGAAAAAACTTGTCAACATTTGTGTCACCATAGTTCTTTAATGGAGATATGATGCTATATTAGATATGGTTAGGTAGACATTAAGATTGGTAACAGAACAGGGCGCCAGTTACTGATGCCTGTAATTCTAGCTACTCTGGAGGCTGAGATCTGAGGATCGAGGTTCAGATACAGCCAAGACAGGGAAGTCCTGAGTCTCTCATCTCCAATTAACCACCAGAAGACTGGAAGTGGAGTTTTGGCTCAAGAAAGTAGAGCAGTAGCCTTGAGCTGAAGAGCTCAGGGACAGTGCCCAGGCCCACGACTGACCAAAAAAAGATTGTTAGCAACTTTTAATCATTGCTCAAGTGAGTACAATTTTAAGCTATTATGTTCAGAGAAAGCAGTTGTGTTGAGTGGAAACTTATCTGCAAAGTCCTGTGAGCACTGCATCTACTCCTTAGGTTTTCACCAGCTCAAGTTAGGTTCTTTAGAGAGTGAGAGGAATGAGAATCTTGCAGACCACTTCCTTCTGTGTTTTCATCTTACTCCACAAGAACATGTGGCCAAACGTCCATGGAGCATTTTCTCACTTAACAATAGGTGCCCAACACATGCTAGTTTAAGGTTTAGTTTACTTACTTTGAATAGAAGAGCAAATTATCTCAATTACTACTATATGTGTGCCTTGAAAGACTGAATTGTGCCTTATTTCCCAGTGTCAAGCAAGACACCAGGTGGACACCCACAAGCTTGACCACATACCTGTCCATAGGCAGGCAAGTCCTATCTGGGCGGACACCACCCTCGGTCCCCAGGGGATAATAGCCCCTCAAAAACAGGTGGAGCATTCCACTGTGGGCCTGACCAAGAAACATCACCCCAGGCCCCCAAGAGACCAGAACCCATTTTCTAATTCTTGCTTCCTTGTTAAGCCCTATATAAACCTACCCCCAAAATCCAGTCCCTAGCACAGCCTCCAAGCCCGCGGGAAGGTCTGTGCCCCTCACTGTTCCTTAATAAACAGTCCTCGCCTGTTGATGATGCAGTCCTGCCTATTCCTTTTCCATTCTCCTGCATTTCCCTTACATGCTTTATTTTACAAACTGGGCAGGCATATAAGAATTCTTCTCTGAATTATGACTGTAGGGTCATGTTAATGTGCTCAAGATCATATCTATGTATAAAATAAATAATATAGGTTTATAAGTTATATGTAAACAGAACATTAAACACATGTAAGTATGTATTTAGAAATTTTTGTTTATACATAATATATGTTATATAAACTATATATTACATACAAAATATATTTTATGTATTATATATAATATATAAGTTTATATATAATACATAAACATCAAACATAAATATGATGAATATATAATTGTATAATACATAATAAATATTACTGTACTATATATGCATACATGCTATATATAGCATAGATAGATTATATATGGTATACATATTATATATTATATATAGATTCCTATATAGTACATAACTAAGTAGGATTCTGAAGAACCTTTATCAGAAATTATGACCACATTGATCAACCTTCATAAAATGTGTATGTGTGGGGGTTGTATGTATTTTACAAATTGGACATGTAAAGCATTCTGATCAGAAAGTCTAAGCATGCTCAAGAATCTTAATATTTTTGTCTTTTTCTATTAAGTAAAACTATTATTTCCTGTCGGGGTTTTTAGCACTCTGCCTCCTGACCAGCAGGAAGGGCAAAGAGAACATGCCCCACTAAGATGAGACCAAGAAAGGATAGGGCTGGCTGGCGCCTTCACCCAGCCCTCCCTTCTCCAGAGGGAAGACACAGATGCACCAGGGAGAATGTCACAGCAGACTCCTTTAATGGGAAGATACCAGGGGCTAAAGTAAGATGCAGGAATCTATTAACATAGAAGTAGGCAGGACAGGGGGAGGTAGGTGCGGTCAGAGAGGGAGGCGGGGCCAATCCATGGGTTCCAGGTAGCCTTATTTTACATCACAAACCACAGCCAAACCTCCCAACCAGGAGACAGGCAGGTTGGATCTCCAAAACCAGGAAGTGAGCACTGGGCCACAGAGGTAGACCTTTTACCCTTGATGTGATGTGCCCCACATTTCCAACTTCCCATTTGCTCAAATGGCCAATGACTTCTCATCAGTGCACTGCCTTCCTTCAAAGTTCCATTGAAAGAGTAACAGCAGCAAGCAAGCAAGCAAGCAAGAGTCTTGCACATTAATAATACCAACTTAGGACCCTGCCAGCTTGGTAGGTTCATCCCTATGGGCAGGGATGAATCATTCAAAAACAATACCTTCCCAGCTGCTGACAGTGTGATTCTTGTGTTTTAACTTTTATCTCCTTCCTTACTGATTTTCTGTCTCTATTTAGGTTGACTCAAGTAAAACACCAACAAACAAAATCGACACATTCTCAAAATCTACAAACTCGTTTTCAAACTGGCTCTTATACAATTTTTGAAAATTGGAATAAATTCCTGTTCTTTGTTTTACACATAAAGATGATGGTATATGCTTACCTCCCAACACTTCTACCACTAACCAAACTATAATTTCTCATTGTAAACTATGGAATGTCTTACCCTTTTATTATTACTTTCACAATATCCTAAATATTATACAAATATAGATTCACATAGGCTATTTAAGATATATTTCCAATTCTATTTATTACACTTTGAAGGAAGTTACCTAGTTCCTACCAAATATTTTGCTTATTATGGCTTGAAAATATTTTAATAATTTCTCCTACAAATTGCTGACAATTTCTTAAATTTGAGCATGTAAATATAATTCGTACATAAGAATCACATAGAGGCCGGGAATTTGGCCTAGTGGTTAAAGTGCTTGCCTAGCATGCATGAAGACCCGGGTTCGATTCCTCGGTACCACATACATAGAAAAAAGCCGGAAGTGGTGCTGAGGCTCAAGTGGTAGAGCTCTAGCCTTGAGAAAGTCCAAGGACAGTGCTCAGGCCCTGAGCTCAAACCCAGGACTGGCAAAAAAAAAAAAAAAGAATCACATAGAAAATGTTGCTACATTATTCATCTTGTCCCCACCCTAGAAATTTTATTGCAGAAAGCTTAGGGTGGGGTCTGAGATTTTTACAATTTCAATAAGATCCTTGGTGATGCTGGAGTTTTTGGTGTGAGAACTTTTCTGAGTAACATTGCAATTCTCCATAGTTTTTTTTCATCACCCTCATTTATTTTGCATTGCTGTTTATTTAACACCAGCTAGATGCACATAACGAGTTAATTTAAGTGCCAGCCAAGTAGCAAGTCAGTTGGCTCATGTGCTTTTTGCAACATATACTCTGGGAGTGAAGGCTTGTTTGAGACTTCCTAGATCTGTCTTTTAGAAAACACATGGTCTCAGTTAAAAGTGCCTCTGTTCTCCAATGAGATGAGTAATAAAAAGATTCCCATTTTAGGTAAGGCAATTGGTTCAAGAGCAAAGAGCAATGGAATTTCTGAGAACCAAATCATGGAATTAAAGTTAAATCATGAAATTAAAGTGACTAGGAGACATTTGGGATATTGCACTTTTTGAAGATTTATGTGATGATGCCAACTTGAACAAAAATGGCTGGTTAGTCTGGAATCTTGCTTGGATAGCAGTATGCTCTGTCTTCAATCTTTATCATCATCAGTTTCATGATGTACACACACACACACACGCACACACACACACACACACACACACCACATACATTATGGGTAAATTACTTTTATTTATTCTTCTTTATCATTTTATTTATTTATTTTATTTATTGTTGCAGATCCTGGGACTTGAACTCAGAGCCTGGACACTGTCCCTAACCCTCTGTATGCTCAAGCCTAGTGCTCTATCATTTGAGCCACAGTGCCACTTCCTGCTTTTTCTGAGAAGTTTATTGGAGATGAGAATCTCACAGACTTTCCTGCCCAGGCTGGCTTTTAACCGTGATTCTTAGAGCTCAGCCTCCAGAGTATCTAGGATTACAGGGGAATACAGGCATGAGTGCCCAGTTGCCTGGCTTGTAAATTCCTATTCCCATCACTATGACACAGTATAGCACCTTAAAGGAGGAAGGAGTTATATGGGTTTCTCATTTCACAGATGTCAGACTCTGATCCTTGGCTCTAGAGATTCTGCCAAGGGTAAGGTGGAAACTCATGAATAGTAGTGGGCTCCAGTGATGGAAAAGATTCTTATTTTATGGAAGGTGAGAAACAAAGACAGGAAGACAGGCAAGAGGTAGTTATCATATAATGTCAAAGTCCCTCCCCTAGTGACCTATTTCCTTCTTGCTAGGTCCTACTTCCTAAAGTTTACTTGGCCTTCTAAATTATCACACACACACACACACACACAAACACATGTGTGCATACACACTGGATACTAAATTGTTGTTGTCTTAGTGCATTTAAAATCGTTATTGTAAAGTTGATATACAGTTGGGGTACAGTTATACAAGTCAGATAAGGAGAATGTTTTGCTTTGAGCAATGTCTCCCCTTCCCTTGATCTCTCCCAACCCCACCACACATTGTATATACCGTTAATTATCAACATTGGGTCTTGTGAGTACCACTGCTGCATTTTTTTCACCCTTTTCCCCTCCATTTCTGTGTCCCTCCCCTTACCCACCCAAAGGAAAAAAAAATAAACAAGAAAAAAAGAAAACAAAAACAGCAACAAAGAAAAAAGACACGTTTTGGCTTTGATTTCCCGGAGTTCATTTCAATACATATTATATTTTATTATCAGATGGGCACAGGTATTGTGTGTATGTGATCCTCTCCTAAGAATATACTCATGTGATCTCCCTCTTTGGGACTGCCGAGTAACTTGTTTAATTTATCATTTCCCAGTGTATTTTATTTTTTTACAATCCAGTGTGTTTACTTGCAGATTTATAGGCATATTCCAGTTTACCACAAATGAAGGAAACTATGCAACTTATGTTTCTCTGGGCTTGGCTTACTTCACTTATTATACTTCCCCCCCTCAACCTTCCCATTCCTTTATGAATTGTACAATATCATTCTTTCTGATGGATGAGTAGAATTCTATTGTGTATATATACCACATTTTCTTGCTCTATTCGTCCACTGAGGGGCATCTGGGCTCATTCTGTATTGGCTAAGGTAAACAATGCTGCAATGAATGTGGTTGAAATCTAGTCATAAAATCCTGAATACACCCAATCTTATCTGATCTCAGAAGCTAAGCAGAATCAGATCTGGATAGTTCTTGGATGGGATACTATGTTATAATATATGAGGCTTGTGGGGAATATTTTATATTCTGATCATAACATATAATAATATCCTAAACCTTTATAACCACATGAATTTGTTTTCAAATTCATTGTTATTAAGTAACTTCCTTTAAAAGAAACCTGGATCAATAAAATTTGCTAGAGTATTTCAGTGAATCATTTCCAAGAATAGAAGAATTTTTGCTTCTTTTCCTTTCTAATATGCTTCTGAACTGGTTGACTTTTCAAAACAGCCAAACATTACCAATGAAAAAAGAGCATTCTGAGATCCATATTGTGGCCTTACTTATTCCTCAACACAAAATTACAAGACTGATGAGTTATTATTTCTCAGTTTTATAAAGGATAAAAATTCCGTGGGGGCCCCCGAGCTCCTTCAGCTGATTCTAAAACTTTGGAAAGGTAGCAGGGTATAAAATTAACCCTCAAAAATCAACTGCCTTCCTCTATGCCAATAGTGAGAGGAATGAGGCAACAATCAGGAAAGCATCTCCTTTTGTAATAGCCTCAAAGAAAATAAAGTACCGAGGAATTAGCTTAACTAAGAATGTAAAGGACCTTTTTGAGGAAAACTTTAAAACCCTGAAAAAGGAAATTAAAGCAGAACTGAGGAAATGGAAAAACCTCCCATGCTCCTGGATTGGAAGACTCAACATTGTGAAAATGACAATCTTGCCAAGGGCTATCTACAAATTCAACGCAATACCCATCATTATCCCAATGTCATTCTTTAAAGAAATAGAACAGGGAATCCAAAATTTCATATGGAATAATAAAAGACCCCATATAGCAAAAACACTTCTTAGCAGAAAGAACAGCGCAGGAGGAATTTCAATTCCAAACTTTAGACTCTTATTACAGAGCTATAATCATTAAAACAGCTTGGTAATGGCACAAGAACAGGCCTGAAGACCAATGGAATAGAACTGAGGACCCAGATATTAACCCACAGACCTATGGCCACCTAATCTTGGACAAGGGAGCCAAAAAAAATAGAATGGAAGAAAGACAGCCTCTTCAACAAGTGGTGCTGGCAGAACTGGTTAAGCACCTGCAGAAAACTCAAGTTGGATCCTTCTTTGTCACCCTGCACTAGAATTAACTCCAAATGGATCAAAGACCTGGAGGTAAAAGCTGACACACTGAAAACTTTACAAGAAGGAATAGGAGACACACTAGGCCTATTTGGAACTGGTTGATACTTTCTCAATAAGGATCAAGAACCACAGCAAATCAGAGAAAGGCTGGATAAGTGGGACTGCATTAAACTGCAAAGGACATAGCTAGTAAATTAATTAGGAAGCCTACAGAATGGGAGAAGATCTTCACTAACCATACAACAGACAAAGGCCTCAAATCTAAAATATATCAATAGCTCAAAAAATTGAATCACTCCAAAGCTAATCTCCAAAGTAACAGATGGGCCAAAGACTTAAAGAGAGACTTCTCTAAAGAAGAAATAAAAATGGCCTATAGACACATGAAGAAATACTCAACATCTCTGGTCATAAAAGAAATGCAAACCAAAACAACTTTGAGATTCCACCTCACTCCAGTTAGAATGGCCAGGATCAAGAAAACTAATAACAACAGATGCTGGAGGGGATGTGGCCAGGAGGGATCACTACTACACTGTTGGTGGGAGTGCAAACTCGTCCAAACACTATGGAAAGCAGTATGGCAGTTCCTCAAAAGACTAAACATAGAGCTCCCCTATGACCCAGCAATTCCACTACTAGGAATTTACCCAATTGTCCAGAAACAAGGACATACTAAATCCACTATCACAGTGATGTTCATTGCAGCGCTATTTACCATAGCAAAGATATGGAACCAACCCAGATGTCCCTCAGTTGATGAGTGGATCAACAAGATGTGGTATTTGTACACAATGGAATTCTATGCTGCTGTCAGAAAGAATGACATCACCCCATTTGTTAGGAAATGGAAAGTCTTAGAAAACATCATATTAAGTGAAGTAAGCCAGACTCAAAGGAACATAGGCTCAGTGGTTTCCCTCATTTGTCATAATCAGTAGAAACCTTGGGCTCTCCTAGCAGAGATTTGCAATAGAGCAAAACCTAGATATATAAGGCCATACAGTGTGATGCTAAATGAAAGGACCTCTAGGATATAGAAACAAAAGCCATATAGTGAGTGACTGTTGTCCTTAATGCACTATGTTATCTCTCATCTCTTTTGCTGTCCCTTGGTTATCTCATATTGTTACAGCATCTCACTTTGTTATCTAATATATTGGATATATTTGTATTTGGTTATTTGAAATTTGATAGGGAAGGGGGGAAAATAAGATGAGGGGTGGGTGTGGGGGAAGGGAAATGGGGACCAAGATATGAGAAAGGGTATCAATATATATGAAGTAATGCACCTTATATCTGGCAAATATAATGTAACCCTTATATTAATTACAATAAAAATATATGAAAAAAAATCTGTGTGGGTAAGGCTGAAAGTTTGGTCTAGTGGTAAAGAGCTTGCCTAGCATGCATGAAGACTTGGGTTCAATTCCTTGGTACCACATATATAGAAAAAAACAGAAGTGGTACTGTGGCTCAAGTGGTAGAACTCTAGCCTAGAGAAAAACCTAAGGACAGTGCTCAGGCCCTGAGCTCAACCCCAGGACTGGCAAAAAAATCCGCTGGGTGCCTTTATATATCCTTATACTCCCATGATTAAATATACTTCCTTGGAGCTTCTATAAAACTGATGATTGCATTCACATATCCATTTTAGAACTTTCCATGATCCATTAATGGTTTCAGGAATAACTACCCTGGATTTCATTGGTTTGGGGTTCAATTTTTTTCTGAAATTCATTCATCATTCATTCATTCATCCTTGAGTTCTAATCATTGTTACACATATGTCTCAAAATCTACAAAAATCCCTGTTCCCATGATATTCATAATCAAGTAGAAGACATAAGTAAAATACATGCTATGCCAGAGGTTACATACACTTGCATGAAGAATAAGACCAGAAAGGGAATATGAAGTCAGAGAGTGAGAGAGCACAATTATAGACATCAGAAAAGCCCTATGAACCAGGGCAAGAGAACTCACCTTGTGTTTAGCTGATTTGAGCAGAAAGAACAGCAAATACATAGCCCCTGAGAGAGAAGAATCTCTCTAATGTGGTAAGGTATCATACAAGGCCAGCCCAGAAATATTACATTAAACAGAGGTCCACAGAGGGTAAGAGGAATTGAAGGGTGGAAGCAATGACACAACCAGCACCTATAATGCAATGTGGAACTAGGCCAGAGCTTTCTGAGTCAATGGAAGTCATTGTTAGTGTTCCATGAACAGAGTGAGTTAACCTAACTTAGATTTTATACAATTTCTTTAGTTATAGTGATTGGAATAAAGCAGAGTTAATATTTGCAACAGGAGGATATCTTCCAGACACTCACATTGACCTGTTAAAGATACAGTGGGGTGTGGCACAGAGTGACAGGAAGGGGTGGATTCTGTCAATATTTTGCACAGCAGACCAAAGTTTGCTTTAACATGGGAAGGAGTAACAATGTTTGAGAAATAATGAACTCACTACCTTAAGAATGTAACTGTAACCCCTCTGTACATCACGCCAATAATAAAAAAAAAAAGTTTGCTTGGAATGGCCTGGGAAGAAAAGGAGTGAAGGTCAACTTCAAGGTCATGTGTTCAACTGTGAGGGAAAAAAAAGCACTTGTTTAAGCAGATTTTAATTGGAATCTATTTGATGATTATACCTTTTTATTTAAAGTCCATCAGCAACTAAAAGCCTTTGTTCCACCTCTTTTCTTGACTGTGGTAGGTTTCATGGTTTGAAATGATATACTATATATATATATATATATATATATATATATACATGTATGCCTGTATATAGTGTGTGTGTATATGTGTGTGTGTGTGAGTGTGTACTGCTTTGAGTGCTTTGAGCACTCACTCTTTGACTGCTCTAACACTTGAGCTACTCTTCCAGTTAAAACTTTTTGCTGTCTAACTGGAAGTAAGAATTCAAAGATTTGTTTACATAGACTGGCTTAGAACTGTGGTCTTCACATCTCAGCCTTCTGAGTAGCCAGGATTATAGGCTTGAGCTATCAGTGCCTTCCTGGCAACACAGAACTTTTTTTTCAAGGTAACTATACTAGTAGGTGGAAAACCTTCAATGAAGTTGTGATACTTGCTAATATTTTTTTAAAAAGACACGGAAGTGCAGGTGGATGCTGAAGAGGGGTGCTATGGCATCCATGTTTCATTAACTGGGGAAAGTAGCCATTCTCCCTCACTTTTTCACTTGTGTTGCCAAGCACAAACTCTCCACCTTTCCCGTACATCCATTTGTTTCAATGGTTGGTGAGAAAGGGAACAACCAAGAAGCTATGTGTAACCCTTTTTTTTTCCAGTCCTGGGCTTTAACTCAGGACCTTGGACTTTCTCAAGGATAGAGCTCTACACTTGAGCCACAATATCACTTCTGGCTTTTTCTATGTATGTGGTACCAAGGAATCGAACCCAAGGTTTTGTGCATGCTAGGCAAGCACTCTAGCACTAGGTCATGCTCCCAGCCTGCATTGAGTGAACTCAGCACTTTATTTTCCATCCAGTGAACATGCTGATACTTAGACTATTGATTATTTTGAACAAATATTCCCAAGCATGATCGTGAACATACACCTCTCTCTCCCTCTCCCCTCCCTTCCTCTCTTTCTCTCACAGCCACATCATGTCAGAAAGACTCATGACAGAGTATCTGGTGGCTTGTTCCACATTTGAATGTTTTCAGCTATGACCTTTAGAGATTTACTTCTGAAAACAGAGGCACACCCTTTTGTTTCTCATTTGTAAATGGCTAAAAATATGTCACTTAATTTTATTTTTAGAAACAGTCTTTTGCTTAAAGGAAAAAGAGAAAGAAAGAAAGAAAGAAAGAAAGAAAGAAAGAAAGAAAGAAAGAAAGAAAGAAAGGGAGAAAGAAAGAAGGAAGGAAAGAAAGGAGGAAAAAGGAAGGAAAGAAGGAAGGAAATTTCACATGGTGATTTTTTTTCCAGAAACAAAGCATTTACTCAACAGTTCATGCCCTACCCTGAATGTTAACTTCTATCGCCTGGTATTGTTTTCTGGGCCATTGAATTAGCAGATGCAAAGACCTAAGAATGTTTGTTTCAATGAATATGCCTTAATCACCACATCCATCTATATCTATATCTATATCTATATATGTATGTATACTTTCCTTCCTGGGCTCACTTTGAACTGTAGTCCTCAGATCTTAGCCTTCTGAGTAGTTAGAATTACAGGCATCAGTCACCAGTGCCTGGTAGAACTTCCAATTTCTTTCTTAAAGGATGTTGAATCTTTTATAGAAAAGAATCTTTAGCATTCCAAACCCTTCCACTAAGTACTCTTGCTTGAAATCAGAGTGTGAAACTTCAGACATTCTGTCTGTCATGCAAGCGTTATTTCACTTATTATCCGATGAATCTGACCTCCATGTTGTTCCAGCCTGAAGTGTCAGGTTTTCTTGGAGTCTAAGTGGGAATGACTTTTTTTTCTCCCATGCTTAGTTTTGACCTAGATGGGCTGGCAAGTCTGCACACACGTGTTTGCCATAGGTAAATTGGCTAATTTCTTTCTTGGACTTGAAACTTGTTCAATGATGTAAAAGGTCTGTTTTTCTTGCTGTGGAATTTTTCATTGTCAGAAAATCCCAGGACATAAAACAGATGAGGACGTAAGGAGGCCGAGTCTAAGCAACTTCTTACAGTCATCCCAGTGCCTCTTGTGGTGGGGGCGGGGAGGTGCGGGGGGGGGGGGGGGGGGGGGGGGGGGGGGGGGATGCAGATGCCTACCTCAACATGAACTGGAAGGACTCTGCTTCAGAGAAATGCTTATGGCACAGCCTTAGGAAACCTTTGCATAGAGAATGTTCTGATTCTTGGGGAGATCCAGGTCTGGGCAGTGCCAGCTTGCCCCATGGCTGATGGTAGGTGTCTGGCATCTTGTTTACAGGGTGGGGGAAGGGGAAGCCCCACCTCCCAGGAATCCCTGGAGGCAAGGGCAGGACTTGGCTGTCAGTCCAGTTCCTGAGTCTTGAGAGGTTCCTGTGACCCTGCTCCCTGACCTGACCCTATTTAGGCCAGAACTAGCTCAGGTACCCTTATGCCATGCCATGTGTCTCCATGTTTGTGTCCTGTGTCCAGTGTCCTGCCTCTCCTCTCACCATGGCTTCCCACTTCAGCCCTCCACTGGAGCTGAATTGGTTAACAAACCAATTGTTTATGTTCTTTCTTTTCTTTCTGGCCTTTGTGTTACCTGTATTTGCTGGCTGTGGGTCTTTGAGACTGGAGTCCACCATGCAATCACCAGCCTTCTAATAAAGACTCCAAGATTCCATCCTTCCATATGTAGCTTCTCTGTTTTCTAGTCTTACAACAACGAAAATGAGAGTTGCTAAAAATTCCCAACACCCATTCTTTCCCTGCAAGGTAGATTCGGGGCATTTTCACCCAAACTTCAGGGCTCTCTTCAAGGTCACTGTCAGAAGTTCTCTAGCTGACTTAATTCTGCAAGCTACATGTATTAATATAATCAGATTCAACAAATAGCTCTAAAATAGAAAATTAAAACAATGACTCAGCAATAGCAGTAACAAAGGCTGTCAATCCCTTAAAACACTTATAAGAGATTTAAATATATTCATGCGTTTATTTTATATTTGAGTCATTTATGTCACATTTATTTATATACTTATATTAATAAATTTATTAATTTACAAAATATTATTTATTTTCAATCAGGTTTAGCTTAGAGATGAAGGAGCTCAATGATAATCTTATGACACTGTAATACTGCATGGAAGTGGACACAAAATTCAGGGTATGAGAGGAAAGTAATGAGGACACAGCATGGGTAAGAAGGGCTTGACAATCTATCCAGTTGCCAGCTTCCAGATTTTTCTCTTGTCATCAAATCCCATTCAGATAGCCCGTTAGAGAGGAAACCATGGAAGGAAATGATTGCTCAATAAGTATGATAAACTATTATAACTATGATAACTAGAGAAACTATGACATAACACAACCATAAAATATGTTCTCCATTGGTGCATCTTTTAGGAAATGCCCATAACAAATCAACACTACCACTTTTGCCATTTCAGTATGGCCTTGACTCTTCATGACTAAATTTCTAACTGGATATTCAGAGACCAATACAAAGCTATTGAGATGAGAAATGAGAGGGAAGAAAAACTGTAAAATCACAATAAAAATGGAAAACAAAAACTTCATTACCTAATACCCCAAATAAACACAGACTTGTGACAAAGAAGAGAAAGCTAGTAGATTTTTCAGAAAGAAAAATAAAAATAAAACTTGCTTGGGTAAATATAGTCACATTAACGAGACTGCAAAGTGGAGAATATTTTAGACTCAAGCTCTGGCATTTGGGTTTCCATTCCATCTTTCAGAGAAACAAAAATGCCAGTTGCTAACATGCCCCAGTATAAACACAATCTGATGAAACAGTTATTCCCATGCTGCTCTCATTGCCAAATGGTCTGAAAAAGAAAATCATGGTAAATTAACATGAAGTAAAATACAGCAGCTGTCTGTAAAATTTTTGTTTAAATGCCACACATGCTCATTGCAGTCTCTTTAAGTAGAAAGAAAAAAGGATCAGTTTCTCCAGATAAATATTGTCCATTGAAAAAAAAATATGATGTGGATAGAAAAATGTACTGTTTTTCTCTTACCCCCAGAGTAAAATTGCAAAATTGTTTGCAAGTTTACATGTGTCCCTAAAGTTCAAATAACTAAGTGTCTCAAGAGAGCTTTATTGCTCTGACTCATATTTGGCTGGATGATTCACTATTAGGAAATTGAGTCACTGATTCAGACCAAGTCTGCATTTGAACCATTAAACAGAAGATCTTTGAAAGGGAATGTCATGCATATTTAGCAGCAAAGCGCTAATGAGATGAAACTTGAGGCTGAAAGTAAACAGAAATGATGTCTCCCCACAGTGTGCTACTGGATTATGAGGTTGTGTGAAGCATTCGGGAAGGTACACAGCCATGTGAGGCATATCACAATGCTGGCCTATAAAGAAACACTCTCTTCACAAAGTCACAGGCATTGTTAAGGTTTTCTTCTGTGTGTGTGTGTGTGTGTGTGTGTGTGTGTGTGTGTGTGTGTGTGTGTGTGTTTAATTGCCCTTCCAAAGGGAAAGATGTTTTTGTCCACTCCTAAAACATAAATGGGCTTGATTTTAAAGATTGGTTAAAATGCTGGCAGAGCTGCTATGAAATAGGCAATCTACCCTAAGTGAAGGGCTTGGCCTTAAACCAAAGAAAAGAGAAAAGACTCTGGTAATTACAAAGGTAGCAGGCTCAAAGGCTTGTAGGTGAGAGTCAAGGGCAGTCAAGAGAGATGTTAGGAGAATCAGTGACAAGTAAAAAAATGGAGGAAAGAAGCTGGGTGTCCATGACTCATCCCTGTTATTCTTGATATTTGAAGGCTGAGAGCTGAGGATTGTGGCTCAAAACCAGCCAGGGGAATGAGTCTGAGAGACTCTTTTCTCAAGCAAACTACCAGAAAAGCTGGTAGTAGAGATATGATTCAAGTGGTAGAGCATTAGCTTTAACCAAAAGAAGCACCAAAATTAAATTAAATTAAATTAAAAGATGGAGGAAAAAGTAAAAATAACTATGTGTCACATTATCCTCTTTTTAGCCTATTTGGAATTTTCCTTATTCTTTATGATGTAAGCCCATCTATGCCTTTCTCTAATCCTCTATTCTTGAACTCTCTTATATATACATCTTTATATATGTAACAGCTAAAGACAAATAATGCATGTTAATATTTGTAGAAAAAGGAAATAGTCAATCCATATGTGCTATTACAACTAAGGATTTAAAGACTGATTCCCAGAGGAATCTGTTTGGGAGGTGAATATAGAATAAATATTAGAATAATTAATATATCCATTTATTTTCTATACATAGAGGCACACATGAGATCATTTTCTGATGTTAGCCATGTAACGGCAGTGGCAATATGTTACTGCTAGTACACCTAAGTTTAACACTAAATTTCTCTTTCCTCCAGTAGACTGGATTTGCATGATACTATGCTATTTTGTTTTTATGAACGCACCCAAGAACGTGACTGGGTTTTCTTTTCCTCTTTCTTCTCCTGCATTCCTTAATTCCAGTTGGGTTAGGAGAACTGGTATTCAAGCTTTCTTGTGTGTAGGGAGAGAGTCAGAGGAGATGCGGGCTTTGGACTAGTTTGATTTCAAGGACCTCAGACTACATTTTGTTAGATTTACCATATGCTGCCTTATAATTTCTTTCAAAACTTTCACCAAAATAACCTACAAAGTTAAACTATGTTCTACATTTATGTGTCTGTCACTCAACCTGGGGTTGCTTTTCTTAAGCACCTTGCTTAGCAAGGAATGAAAAGTAACAAGCACTAACTCTGAACTTAGACACTTATCCAGACAGGATGACTTAACATTGATGGCCTTCCCTGCTTTCTAATTTATTCAGAAAAGTTTTAAGATTGCCATTACATCATAAAGCTAAAAGAGGTATTAAAAAAAAAAACTTCCTTGATGAAATTTCAACTGGTTTTCCATTTTCTCCCTTAAGCAATGTGTTTGTTGAAAGCACACAAGTAGCCAGTCTTTGTGTTCAATGTGCAAACCAATTCCTCTCAAATCCAGAAAAAGCATGGTGTGCATTGGTGACTAGCCCCCTTCTTCTTCTTTTATTTTTCTTTTGTGTTCAATATTAGAGAGATGACTTAGGATTACTGAGTTATGTTCTTCCATGTCCTATCCTGAAGAGAGAGGTTTAGATTTAAGATCAGTGGAACCAAACACTACATTTGTGGTAGAACAACTTTAAAAATCTATTTCCAGGTGTCAATTATTTAAGGATTCTTCTACTTAACTTTACACTTGGTTTTTTAGTAAGATATATTATGATGATTAACTTTGCAAACTTATTCATGTCTCTTCACATTTCTTAGGGAAGGTCTTGTGCCATGAACTTAAAAAAATTAAGGAGAAATCCTTATTTTGTAGCATGATACACATAACAAGAAACTATTGTTATATTTTAATACATCTGTATTAAATTTTCCTATCTGACACTCATTGAGAAATGGTTAAAATGAGGCTTAATGAATATAGTTTGAATTATATCTGGGTCTATCTAATTAGCTACTAAACTAGTTCAAGCCATTTGAAAATCTAAACATGAGTAAACCAAACAGCTACTCTTTGGACAAAGTTGAGATGATGATTTTGAAAAATTATGCCTTTATCTCTCATAAGTTACATACCAAGTATTCTGATTCACAAAAATGCCTTGACTTTTGTATTTTATTTTTATTTTCAGGGTAAAGTATACAGGGCTTACAGTTACATTCTCCATGTAGTAGGTGCATTACTTTTCACACATTGGTACCCCTTCTCATTGTTTTTGTTCCCATATCCCTCCCCCCACCCCCTTCACTTTACTATTTCAAATAAACAAATAAACATATAAACAATATGTCGGGTAACAAAGTCAGATTGCTTATTGTAATTGGAAGTAATTTTTTTTTATTTTCCATATTTAATTAATATGCTAGCATTCTGATTAATGTCACTACATAAAAAAAAAACTGAGCTTGAATTATCTCCTTTGTCTTCCCCCAAGTAATCCAAATTGTTTGAGAACAATTAGAGAATGAATTTCATTTCTACCAGCAACAGCTTTGTCGTAGTCCACTTGCTATATTGAGCTGGAGTTACAGGGCAGACAAATGATTTCCACTAGGCATTTTGCAGTATCATTTTTTAAAAGAAGAATCTGTAGGATTCCAGAGCTTTCCCTGACGTAAAATTATTTTCAGCTGCATAATGAGAAAAGTTCCACCTCACTGGCAATTTAAAATTCCAGTTAGTCTGCTTCTATACGCCTTCTTACTCTGTGGAATTAGCACACTTAACCATAAACTATCATTTTCATGCCTTACAAATGCTTTAACTCATCCCTTATTCTTTATTTCTTTGAGCTTTTGATTTGAGGAGCTTTTTCTTTTTCTTGTTTTAAATCATAATTAGATTGCACACACAGCCAGAGCTAAATGTAAGACATTAACAATACACTGCAGTTTTTTTTTTAAATATACAGTCCTATGCATTACAAGTCAAGACCAAAGGAACAAAAGGAGCATGATATCTTAAGACGTGGATATTAGGTCCAAACAGTACATAAAAGTACATCCTGTTCAAGTCAGCCTTTTTCTGGGCTGTATTGGCTTGGTTCGCTCAAGTAATGACAGGAGCCTAGATAACATCTGAAGAGAAACAGAGACAGCCCAGAACATCTGTCTAGCTCTCCATCTGAATAAGGAAGCAAACAACATGCAGGATAGAGAAGAGGCTGCATGCCTGCCTATGTACTTATGTCCTCTGTTAATATGCACACACCTGTACGTGTGGCATGTCTGTCTCTGCATTCATAGGTGTGTACATGGGTCTAATGTCATACTTCACCGGGACAAAATGAATGTCTGCTTTTGGCAGAACATTGGCAGCTAGAAAATGGAAGCTGCATTTGCAAGTACATATTTGCACTATCCACCTACATGGATACATTTATAGATAATGTATGGCTTCATCTCCTGCAGTATTGATGTTCAACATGCGATTGGAACTAATGGAATTTGCTCTTCTCTGAAATCTGGGTGGAAATGCCTTATTGATGAACCTTACATAATGTCCCTGAGTAGCTTTAAATTTGATTTATTTGGGGGGATTTCAAGTATGGCGTTGGGTGTCTTCCTCATTTACTCACTGACCCAAACCAACAGCCATTTTTTTGGTGGTAGGGATCTGGACGTGTCTGTAACAAATTCTTTTTATTTACCTGCTTATCTATGTTGGACATGTTTTGTGTCCCAGAGGGAAATGATTACCTCCTTGAAGAACATGGATTTTCTACTTGTTAGTATAAAACTAGAATTTGATTTCAGAATTGCTACTTGGTAAGACTGAAATCGAAATTAATAGTCTTTACATAATTGGTCATCATTCTTTGGGCAGACTTTCTCAGCCTCTGGAAATGGCTCTAGTTTGCAAAAAGGTAGGAAAAAATGAGAAAGGGAATTAAAAATGCAGAGCAAAGGAGCACTAGCTCCTAACTCCAACTCCCAAAAGTCTCTGCCTTTTTATGGTTTTAAGCTATTTATAAACTCTGCAAGTTTGTGAAATCAGTGCAGTAAACACAGGTGTGTCTGGTAGGATGGGTTAGTGAATGAACCTAGCTTTTCACCAATTTCACCTCAGCTTAGAAAATCCAGCATTCCTGTTTAACCTGTGTACTTGCCTATTCTTTGCAAGTTAGATTATAGCACCTAAATGAATTCTTTTATTCAAAAAAATTTTGTACAGGTAATGAGCAGGAAAATTTTAGGTACATAAGTAAGGTAATGAGTACATTTCTTTTTAAACATATTTACCCCTTCCTCATTTTCTCCCACTTACCTCTCCCCACTCCCCTCCCCACAAGTTGTAAAATTCATTTCCAACATAGTGTCTAGTGAGTGCCAATGTCGCGATAGTTCATCCTGTGTCCTGCTGTTTCTTTGAGTCCCTTTCCCTTCCAACTGGATAAACTTATATGCAAGACAGAAACCAAAAAAAAAAAAAAGAAGAAAAGAAATAACTGCATATAAGACATAATAATCTCTCTCTCTCTCTCTCTCTCTCTCTCTCTCTCTCTCTCTCTCTCTCTCTCTCTCTCTCTCTCTCTCTGTCTCTTTTTTGGTCGGTTGTGGGACTTGAACTCTGGGCCTGGGCACTGTCCTTACACTTTCTCAAGGCTAGAACTCTACCACTTGAGCCACAGCACCACTTCTGGCTTTTTTCTATGCATGTGGTACCGAGGAATTGAACCCTGGTCTTCATGCATGTTAGGCAAGCACTCTACCACTAGGCCAAACTCCCAGCCCCCTTACTAGTTATTTTGTGATAAAGTCTCACAGACTTTTCTCTTCACACTGGCTTTAAAAGGTGATCTTCCAGATTTCAGCTTTCTGAATAGCTAGAATTGTATAAGTGAGCCACCAGTGCCCACGAAAAACATTGTTAATTGAACTGCTTAGAACTTGATAAATTATCCCCTATTTCAACCAATTTCAACTATATATTTTCATATTTTACCCCAAGAAAAAATGAACCCACATTTCTTTAAAAGCCAGAGTAAAACTAGCTCTTTAAAATCTGCCTTCCTCTCCTCTTGAGTATTTCCAAGACAGAAGTATTTCAGGACTTTAAATAAAAACAGAGGAGTGGGGGGGGGGCAGTGTGAACCCAACGTACTTAACATGAGAATACAACTGTCTTTCAAGATGCATTGCTGGAAGACAGGTTATTCTAATATACATATATAGACATATAGTCTTAATAAACTATATCCTTCATCTTTAGTTCAAAAATAGTGCATACTAAAACAATTCCTTAGGCAAAGATGCTCAAGATGAATGTGCTATGAAGGTTGGTTGGTTTATTCGGTAGTGGAGATCAAACCCAGGATGCTGCACTTGCTAGGTAAGCACTATACCACTTAGCAACAGCCAGCTCAACATTCTCACTTTAAATCAATGCTCTTTACTCTTGGGCATTGACGTCACTTGACAGCCTGCAGCAATGGAGCAGTAGTTGGTAAGTATGACCATCCCTGTGGTTAGAGTCAGGTTTGCTCTATTTTCCATAGCTACAGTCAGTCTAAACTACCAGCTTCAGCATATAGCAAAAATGTAATTTTAGTCATAAGTAGAACCAAACAAAAATGTTTGAATGAGCTTCAAGAACTTTTCCAGTATTCCCTGATCATGGCTTAGATGACTCAGAAACATTATCTTCAGAGAAGATTGGATCACAGCTCTGATGTCTGGGAGATAACAATGGACACCATGCTTATGTCATAAAATTGTATGAAGAGGTAAAATTTCAACCCATACCATATTTAGACATTTTTTTGAAGAGGAAGCACAAGATGGGAATCATCATACTGGAAGTGGTATTGGATAATTTCATTTGGTATTGAAAAGGTGTGATTGAAAGCATTACTTCTGGGGTAGGTGATTTTCACTACATTTCCTCTCCTGTGCTTCAGCTCACATTTATAAGCTGTAAATGTGAATTACAACCACGAGGAAGATGAAACAAAGCAGCGTATGGACTATTTTGCCCTCTAGGATGCCACACAGAGCTCACATCATATTTACTGAGTTTTGCCCTTGTGAATTCAGTGCCGGGGAAAACCAGACTGACCGTATCCTGGTAGTTTAATCATAAAGAAAATTATAGCATAGCCCGTGCCAAAAGGCATGGTCTTTCGAGCATTGCTCTTCCCCTTGTTTATACACCCTGTACCCTACTTCATTGTGTGGTCACTTAGATGACCCCAAGTCCATGTAGACTGTGGACCAAAAGAAGTTGGTCAGCTGAGTTCAATCAGAGCAACCAAGCTGCCCGAATATTCTGGTAGATTTTCCTTAGAATTTAGGAGAGAAAAAAAAAGGGTAAATGCATCTGGGAAACCAGTGAAGACCTTCCTTCACTGCCATTGGATCTGATGAAACTCTGACCCCTGGTGTTTATTTTCTTTCTGACAATCACCATCTGCTTTTCAGTTCTACTCTTCCTTTCTCTCCTGATGGTATTAAAAGTACCTCGGCCTCGATTCCCTCTGATTTTTTTTTTCAATAATTAATGATAATCCATTTGGCATGGGTTTGGAAGCAGATGCTGTATGCTCTCGTATGCTAAAGAAAATAGTCAAGAAATTGAGAGGAGAATAAAAAGAACATAGTTATGTTTACACAAAGAAAAAGAGGAATAAAATAAGACATGTATCCAGAGAATAGCAAAAGGAAAGACAATTATTATTTCAGTAGACTGGATTCAAGATCACATGTGAAGGGTTGCAGGCCTCTGGCTCCTAAGGCTTAGGCTAGTGGGTGATCATGGATATTTTAGAAACAGTACTACTTATCAAAGCCATAGGTATGCTTTCAGCAAGTTGGACGTTGGTATGAGTGGGAGTGAGCTGTAACATAAATCTCCACCTACTGGTAACATTTGTAGACCCATAAATGCCCCTAAAAAAAAAAAAGAGGAAATCTTTAACCTCTGGATAATTTATTCAGTGAGAGTTACAGGAGATGGATGGGGACTTGTAAAGCATATTTCTTTATTTAATCTGAACTGAAATAAGGGAAGACATTTTAGTATCGTGAAACAGAACATGCTAGGTATTTTGTGTAACACAAAAATGGAACCAAATATAGAAATCAGAACTAGAAATATGCTGTGTGTATACAATATTTAAATGTATTCATTTATTGATATATATAATCCTTAGATATATGTACACATATCTATGTGATCATTACCTATAATTAGATATAAATATTTATATTTATACATATATGTATGTAAATGTTTATATCTAAATGACATCCTTAAAAATTCTTATTGTGAAAGACAATGCAATGTTACATATGTACATTATACATACATGTGATATTTATTTATTTGTGTGTGTACATATATAGTTTCATTTCCTTTATAGGTATTTGAAAGTCCATGTCCTTATAAAAATGAAAATTTTAACAACTATTAAATTTTTAGTTCATAAATCTGATTAATTTAGTCTGTTTCCCATCTGCCTTGAAAAGTCTGTTGTTTATTTTTGGATGAGAGAAAGCTGCCATGGAAACCTTGTTTATTAACATCATGGAAAAACTTGAATTAATTGCAATGAACTTCTTAGAATCTCCCAATACTTCTGAAACTACTGGTATTCTGAATTCTTAAATAATTCTATCCTTACACTCTGATTTCTTAAAAATTTTATTCAAGTATGTAATGTATCTTCAATATTACGAACCACATTACTGCTTGAGATATCTTTTTGAATTAGCTAGATTGTTTCCATAGTACTCTGTTCACTCTTAAGTTGTGGAAAGCTCATCAGTTTTAGCCTTCTTTCTTGAAGCCATCCTTTCCATTATCCATCTATCTGAAATCAGCTTTACAGATGCTAAAATTAAGCATGATTTTATCTTCTTTAAGTATTTCCTTCATTAAGTTCTAAATATTCATCATTCACGTGGTCACTCTGTTGAAATTGATGACTGACATTTGAGTCAAAAGCACAGGTTCTATTTAATATTAAAATTGGTAGAGAATATCCTTGCACTCTGTTTAATAAGTACATAGAAGTAAACAAAGCTGACAACAGTACTTCCACGTGTATGTTGACTTCAAAACTTTAAAGAGAAACTTGAAGTTCTTACAGGGATAGTCTTTTATTACATCATCCTTGCACACAACAAAAATTCAAGTGGTGAGAGACAATGCAAAGAGTTATCAGTGGCAAAAAAAAAGAAACCCCAAATGAGATGAGTTCTAAGAGGAAAGGCCAAGTGTTGTAAGGATTGTCTGTCATGCTGTGTACCATTTCCCACCTTCTAAGTTATCCTATGGAATCTGGTCATAGGTGCTTTTCCACTCAATGGATATCTGTCCAAATCCTAGCTCCACCACTTAAATGTCCTAAGTCCTGTTTTTCTGTTATTTGTAATATGATGATATTACTTGAAAACAAAACAAAACATTAGTCCAAGAATGGATAGTTGCTTCATTGCTAGACACACAGTAAGATGCTTTAAACAAGCAACAACAAAAAAAACTGTAGCGAGTGGCTGTACACCTTGTACTCTTTCAGGCCTTACTTTGAATATAGACTTCAACCATGATGCCCAGACTTTTCATAGCAAGGGTATTTCACCTGGCCTTGGTAGCAGACTTCAAAATTTTTCATAGCATTGCTTTGTAGTTCAGTGTGGAGTCCTGGATGGTTGATCCATATGGACATGGGGAAACTACCCAGAGCATGATCTAAACTGGGATTCCAGGTAGGCCTGGGTTTGCCTTTCTTACAGAGAGGCCTGCATTGTTGAAAAATGCTCTTGGTCTATTGGGATCACCAACCGGGTCAGTCTTATAATTGTTTCTCAGCATTCTATCGCCCTCTAGTGCCTACTTTCAGCACTACCTCAATCAGGGGTTACTCTGCTGAAGCACTTGATTGGTTACCTGGGTTTAGAACCACTAGCTTAATTTAGGGTGAGTTAAATGATGTGGTATTTTTTGGACAAAAATGCTTTAAAGCACTCACTGAAGACTCATAAAACTCTATCCTAATATGGAATATGCATGACACCTTAATTTCATATGAGAAAACGTGCATTTGAGAAGCCAGATTAGCCAGTAGATTGATTAAAGTATGCTGAATTTTAAAAAAAAATCTTGATTAGTTAACTGATTGTTATAGAGTAGGTTACTAGAAGAATCAGTAATCATTAGACTCTAACTTGTTACTTGAAAAGAAATAATAACCAAAAAAGTATGTAAGTTTGTTCTAGCATGTAGATAGCAGAGGAAACTAAAGATTTGTAGCAAAGATAATGTCTTTAAATTAAAAATAACACACTTCTAGGTTTTATCTTATGTCAGTTCTTGACCTTCAAATTCCAAAAACATAATTCAGTTAAAGACACTGCTTTCCAAAGTTAATAGAAGAAATATCCAACACACTAGCTGAAAAAAGCAAATAACTTTTAGACAAAGAAAGAAAGAAAGAAAGAAAGAAAAATAAAGCACTTAGAAATGGGAAATTATTGTCAGGCCTGTAATCTCAGCTACTTAGAAGGTGAAAATTAGAACGACTGTGGTTTGAAGCTAGCCTAGGCACAATGTTACAAGATTCTAAATTAATGTATAGGAACCATAAATAGGAAGATTGTAGTCTAGGCTAGACTGGATAGAAATGTGAGGACCTTAGTTTAAAAAAATAAAGGAATTCTCTCCTCCATTTCCTTTCCATTATTATATGCCTCAGAGCATCCCTTGTTTATAGTTATGACATATTCGATTATATTACATGTATGTATGAAAACAATACAATGAAACAAAACTTTTTAAAAGGTGGAAGCAGCCAAGGAAAAGTAATATGATGGCATGTACCTGATCATAGTATGTTCATGTTATAAACATCACAATAAAATTCCTTTGTACAGTTAATGTGTACTGATTAGTTTTCTTTTGTGGGTCATGGGTCTTGAACTCTGGACCTAGGTATTGTCCTTGAGCTCTTCAGCTCAAGGCTACCACCCTACTCCTGAGCCACAGCCCCACTTCCCCTTTTCTAGTGATTAAATGGAGAGAAGATTCTCATGTTCTTTAGTGCCCAGGCTGGCTTTGAACCACAATCCTTAGATCTCAGCCTCCTGAGTAACTAGGATGACAGGCATGAGCCACCTTTCCCAGCTACTGATTAGTTTTTTAAGTATAAAATGACTTTTCAGATTCTAATGGCTTATGCCTGTAATCCTAGCTACTCATGAGGTTCAGATCTGAGGATTCAAGGTTCAAAGTCAGTATAGGCAGGAAAAATTCATGAGACACTCTAACTACACACACACACACACACACACACACACACACACACACACACGCTGGAAATGGAGCTGTAGCTCAAGTGGTCCAGCACCAGCTTATAGCAAAGGAAGTTTAAGGACAATGCCAGGCACTGAATTCAAGCACCAGGATAAGCATAGATAGACAGACAGACAGACAGACAGACAGACAGACAGACAGACAGACAGACAGACAGACTAAAAAGTCATGGTTCAACAAGTAGATCTCTTGCCTAGAAAAGCCCTGACCTTAGCTCCCAGTAACACTATCCACTGAATATTGTGAATTTACACAAGAAACTGACCTCTTACACTTGGCATAAGAACAGCTTAGCAGCTGGGAACAAAATACCTTAGGCTTCTTCCTGAAGGCTCCTGGTCTGGTGTGCTGCCACGAGGAAACTGAAGCACTCTGAAATGTCTGTTTCAGATTAGGGAAACTAGCTATCTTAACACAGGATCACATCCCTTAAAATTTGATCCATGTGCTAGATTGTTTAAGAAGACACTGACAATCTCAAGTACCTGCCAACAGCATGAGGACAGGCTGAAAAAACAGAAGCATGGTTCATTTTGCTCACTTAGTTAAAATAATTATAATTTCGAAGGAATTCACCAGTATTCAGGGTTCCAGGCCAATAGAACCTAAATAACTTCAAATAAATTATCACCAACAAGTCAATGTTTCAGAAGGAAAATAAGCTGTCTGAGTGAGTCACTGAATCTTCCAGTACTGGGAAGATTCTAGAATAGTCTAGAGGATTAAGTGACAAGCATAGTTCTTTGTTCATTTGGTTCTATTTGCAATACTGGGAATTAAATTTGGGGTTTTGTGTTTGCTTGAGAAGTGACTCTGTCTCTGTCATTAAACCTCATCCCACCCTATGATCTTTTGCTCTTTGTATTTTTCTTCTCAAAAAATGAAATCTCATGTTTTTGCATGGCCTGCTTTGGACTGTGATACTTTTACTTGAGGTGGAGCTGCCATAAGTGTCATAAATAAATGGAATTACAGGCATGGAACCCACTATACTTGGTCTGTATTTGAGTGCATCTCTTTTTTTGTTTTGTTTTGTTTTGTTTTGATCAGGGCTAGTCTTGATGCATCGTCTTTTCTCCACCTCTTATGTAATCAGTATTATAAGTTTGCTACTTCTCCTGTTCTCCTACATTTCTTTATAGCTTCCTGTTCTTGGATTCTAATGCATTTCTCTGGAAATTGTAAGATTATTTTTTTCATTCAGTCTCTTACATTCATTAATAATTTATTTGGTTATGATTTTTCTGTGCCAGTCCTGGAGTTTGAACTCAGGGTTGGGCTCTGACCTTGCTTTTTATGTTTTTATACAAGGCTAGCCCTTTACTCCTGGAGCCATAGCTCCATTTCCAGCTTTCTGGTGCTTAACTGAAGATAGGAGTTCTACAGACTTTCCTCCTGGAGCTGGCTTTGAATCATGATCCTCAGATCTCAGCCACCTGAATGACTAAGATTACAAGTGTAAGCCACAGATGCCTAGTTACATTTATTGTCTTCACCAGAGACAACATTTATTTACCTAATTTGATTGCAAATCCTTCTTCTCAATTCCTCCTCTTGTACAGAGTTGGCACTGTTTGGCACCATGAACAGAATTTTAGGATACCCTGTCACACTGCTTTGGCTGCACAAAGGTACGGAAATCAAGTGCTGTCTGAGAACCAATTCCTGAGCAAGGTGTAGGATTCTTGTGCCGAGCTCTGGCCTCTTCATGTACAAGCCTCCATAACTGGTGGTTATAAAACTAAAAAGGAAACGATCACTTCATCAGTTTGATATTCATATGACTGAACCAAATACATTTTACATACTTCCAGAATGTGCAAACTTTGCAGCACAATCATTGTCTCGTTCTCCTTCTTCCTCTCTTTTCTGCTTCTCTTCCTCCTCTCCCCACTCTCCCTCCCTTCCTCTCCACTTCTTTCTCATATTCTCTCTCTTTCCTTTCTCCCCCCACACCACTTCTTCTTTCTTTCAAGATTTAGCTCCTAGCAGTTAGTGTTTCTCAGTGGAATGATTCAATGTCTCTTTCCTGTGTTTCTCTGTGGCCTTTTCATATTACCCAACCAAACCTGCTACAAGTTCATAGGAATAGTGTTTTCCTTCCCTAGGGGACCAGTAGCAGGAAGAAGGATGCAGGAGGCCAGCAGGTGTTGGAGAGGCATGAAAGGAAAGGGGATTATGGAGAGAAAATTTCCCTTTCTATTTTCTTCCATGTGAGGGTTTCCTTCAGAGTTCAGGAGAGCTAAATCACTTCAAAGAGGAGGAAATGGAGAAGCTGTCCTCAGGCAGTCCAATATGACTAGCTCTGTGTAATCACTATTTTGATACATTTTATGTAGAGTTTCTTTAATTTCCAGAGAAACCGTAACATTTGCATCTGTGTATTGTGTGTGTCTGTGGCCCCATAGGAAAGGACTCATCTTGAGTCCTTTCTCAGATCAAAAGGAGGACAAGTCTAGAGAGAAGAAAAGTCCTCCATTTCCATTGTTTCTGTTAAAGAGCTATTAAAATCAAGCAAAGCCAGGCTCAGGTAGTTCACATTCTCAAGGCTCACTACTCAGGAGGCGGAAGTCTGAAGATCTCAGATTGAAGCCATCTCAGGTAAGAAAGATTCATGAGACTCTTGTGTCCTATTAACCAGCAAAAAGCCAGTAATTGATCTGTGGCTCAAGTGGCAAAAAGATCTATTCTTGAGTGGACAAAGCTAAATGGCAGCATTCAAATGACAGAACCTGAGTTCAAACTCGGGTACCAGCTCAAAACACACATCCATCCATCCGTACATACATCCATACACCCATCCATCCATACATCATGCATGTAAGCATGCATGCATGCATACATACATACATACATACATACATACATACATGAAAGGACTCTAGTTTCAAACCAGCAGGAATGTCCATGAGATTCTTATCTCCAGTTTATCACAGCTGCTTGAAGTGCAGCTGTGGCTCAAGTTGTGGAACACCAGTCTTGAGTTTAAGTTTAAGCCCCACTACTGGGGCTTAATAATAATAAAGAATGTTTTAATCTCTTAGTGATATAGAATAGTCTTTCAGATTTATTAAAAATTTAAAAAAATATTAAAAATTTAAAGTCTTACTTTCCAATATTTTTTCCATATATTTTTATTTTAATTAATAGAAGGGTTACATTATATTCACCAGATAGAAGGTGCATTACTTCACATACATTGATACCCTTTCTCATGTCTTGGTCCCCATTTCCCTCCCCCCACCCCCATCCCTCATCTTGTTTCCCCCACTTTCCTATCTGATTTCAAATAAGCAAATACGCACATATACAATATATCAGATAACAAGGTGAAATACTGTAAAAAAAATGAGATAACCAAGGGACAACAAAAGAGATGAGAGATAACATAGTACATTAAGGACAACAATTATTTTTATTGCTTTTAAGTAGTTGTACAAAGGGGTTTCCATTCAATCTGTCATTTGATGAGTACAAAGCATCTTGACCCATATCATCCCTCCTTTGTTTTCCCCTTCCCTCTCAACTCCTCCCTTCCCCTCCAGTTACCTGGTTCTGATTTCTTCTATGTATATTGAGTATTAGGATGCATTTGCCTTCCCTTCCTCTCTCCATTCACCCTTTAAGCCCCACTCTACCTTCACACAAAACATGTTTCAGCTCTCTCGGTGCAATTTTATTAAACTCTGCCATACCTCTGTAAGTGGTTTACCTTCTCCCAAATAAAGAAAAAAAAGCTGTTTTGTTCAATGTTAAATCATTCTTAGAGTACCTAAAATTATGACTTAAGATGTTGGAATCTATATCAGTATTATATAAAATTTCTCACTGGGGAAAATTAAAATTTTAAGTTTTTGATCACATTCACAGAATCTATAGGAGGTGTTATTCACAAACTATCATAGTCACCAAGTTTAATTACATCCCATTTTGTTGATATCTTACCTCTAATTGCTGAAGATTCAAATACTGTATGTTAATTTTATAATATCCCCTTATACTGGAAAATTTGAACACATTTAGAAAGAGAAAACAAGAATCCTGAAGCCACTGTACAGTAAACTAGAAAAGTCATCAATTCTAATAATAATAAATATTTCATTTGTTTTGTCTTGGAATACCTACCAAGCTTAACCATAGTCCTGTGTGTGAAAACAAATTTTCTGATTTATGCAAATATAAAACATTATGCATGCATTGTAATTATTGAGGCAAAAGAGTAATGTAGATTTATTTAAGTGTGATACAGAACTTGAAGAGCTTAGCATATTAAATATATAAATCATACTTACTGTCATGTTTATATATATGTACACACATGCATATATTTACATATATATACTATGCATTGATAATGCCATCTTTCTTGATTTCTTTCTTTTTACTCTGTAATGTTCAGTGGGGACTGTTTACATACTTTTGGATGCTTATCCATTGAAAAATATGATTCTTGGGTTACATTCAATATTCTAACATTCTTGACTTTCAATGACATGTGCTCTGGTCTTAAAAAGCCATCGAATGTGCAAGATATTCTTGATGTGAGCATGCTGTGTGTGTCTGCATCTTTATATTTATACAAGTGGTTAGAAGACATGGTTACACTTAGGATTTCTATTCTCTTTAATTTTCCAGAGCAAACATAGACTGTTCTTTCCATTCAAGAAAAAACATAGAGGAGTTAGATACTAAAATGAAGAAAAGGCACCAGAAAAATGGAAGGAAAAAACATACTCACTTACTTTTTATTTTCTTTATACAACCAAGGGAACAGTGTTAGAAATAATTTACCTCTCATTTATTTTTAGCTAATGATTCCAATAACAACAAAGCAACGTATTTTTATGCCAAGGGGAAAAAGTACTTCTTAGGAGGAAAATGTTAAAGGGCAGAGGAAAACAAATGCTTTCTCATAAAATTGTAAGGAATTGCTTTCCTAGGTCACTTTGCCAGCAACAGTCAACATACTGATACTTGTAAGTCACCTAGGATGCTCTCGATAACCAGGCTTCTTGATTAAAATTAGAGAAAAGTGTGTTTGGACATGACTTGGGAGAATTTTTTGCCATTGAGGGAAAAATGATTAAGAATAAAAAGAAAGAACAGATAGAATTCATACAGCATACTTCTAGACAATGTTTATATCCCTTTGCATCAAGAAGCATACATATGCATAAAATTAAGCTACATGAAAGATTTCAGTCTATTATTAGGGCAACTGGATTTTTAATGTCAATGAAAGTAATTTTATCATAGTCTTATGCTTATTCGTGATGCATTTTTGAGACCTTGAACTTCCTTTTTCCCCCACCAGAAAAGTCCTTTAATGAGAATATCTAGAATCTATTTGACAAGTACTCAATTACAAAAATGAAATGACCAATAATTCTACTAATTAATTATGATCTTTTGTAAAATATATTTTTTATTTTTAAGTAGTCGTATTTTTTATCTTTAAGTAGTCATACAAAAGAGCTGCCAAATCAACGAAGTTTTTTTAGTATAATATTTCTTAATCACTGTCAGCCCTTTCAACATTCTCACTCATTCCTCCCTAGTCTCATTTTCTTAATTTTTGTTGAGGTTTTTTTCTTTTTTTTTTACTGCCTTCCCATCTCCTTTCATTTATAATTTTAAACGCTAGTAAGTCAACTTTTTATTTTTCTGGTAACAAGTTTGAACTCAGTACTTCAATTATTCTACTTGCTTACTTAGTTGCTGCTCTCCCCCTAGAGCCATGCCTCCAGGCTGGATTTTTATTGGTTATTTTGGAGACGGTATGTCTTGGAATTTTCTTTCCAGAATGCCACTCAAGCTTGCTCCTCTGCATCTCAGCTTCCTGAGGAGTTAGGATTACAGTTGTAAACCATCATTCCTTGACCTAGGCTTGTAGTTATTTCTGTCCTTTCTTGACTCATTGCCAGGAATGAGTATTAGTAGCTGGGAGAAAGCTTGAGTACTATTTACTATGTACCATGTAAATAGTACTTTGTACTCTTTACCTGACTTATGTAACCGCAACCCCTCTGGAGGTATATCACTTTTATAATAACAATTTAAAAAAAAAAACATAAGAAAAAGAAAGTACAGATTCAGATCCCAATGCATTCCCATTATTATTATGAAGCTAATTAGAATATCACTGAATTGATCATATATGATCTGGGTAAAGTTCCATCTTCCAAGAAACATTTAACATCCCTGAGCATTCTTAACGGGGAGCCTCATCTCTTTTACCCTGCCCTGACAAAATGTTTACTCTCTTCTCAAGGTATCAGATACACACAGGACTCCAGCACTCTATCATAAGACCCACGCAGCCCAACTGTTTACCCCTGGACAATGCAACCCTACCTCAGAAGCTGAAAGAGGTTGGCTACTCAACACACATGGTTGGCAAGTGGCATTTGGGTTTTTACAGGAAGGAATGCATGCCCACGCAGAGAGGCTTTGACTCCTTTTTTGGCTCCCTCTTGGGAAGCGGTGATTACTACACACACTACAAATGTGACAGCCCCGGGGTGTGTGGCTATGACCTGTACGAAAATGACCGCGCTGCCTGGGATTCCGACAACGGCTTGTATTCCACACAGATGTACACTGAGAGGGTGCAGCAGATCTTAGCTTCCCATAACCCTGCAAAGCCTCTGTTTTTATATATTGCCTACCAAGCAGTTCACTCCCCACTGCAAGCCCCGGGTAGGTACTTTGAACACTACCGGTCCATTATCAACATCAACAGAAGGAGGTATGCCGCCATGCTCTCCTGCTTGGATGAAGCCATCCACAACGTGACGCTGGCTCTGCAGACCTACGGTTTCTACCACAACAGCATCATCATCTACTCTTCGGATAACGGGGCTCAGCCCCTGGCAGGTGGAAGCAACTGGCCTCTCCGAGGTAGCAAAGGAACGTACTGGGAAGGAGGGATCCGAGCTGTTGGCTTTGTCCATAGCCCACTTCTGAAAAACAAGGGCACCGTGTGCAAGGAGCTCGTGCACATCACCGACTGGTACCCTACCCTGATCTCACTGGCCGAAGGGCAGATCGGTGAAGACCTTCAGCTCGACGGGTATGACATCTGGGAGACCATCAGTGAGGGACTCCGTTCACCTCGGGTGGATATTCTGCACAACATCGACCCCATGTATACCAAGGCCAGGAATGGCTCCTGGGCAGCAGGCTATGGGATCTGGAACACGGCCATCCAGTCGGCCATCCGAGTGCAACACTGGAAGCTGCTCACGGGAAATCCAGGGTACAGCGATTGGGTCCCCCCACAGTCGTTCAGCAACCTCGGCCCCAGCCGATGGCACAGTGAACGGGTTCCTCTGTCGACTGGCAAAAGCCTGTGGCTGTTCAACATCACGGCTGACCCCTATGAAAGGATGGACCTCTCCAGCAGGTATCCAGGCATCGTGAAGAAGCTTCTGAGGAGGCTCTCACAGTTCAACAAAACCGCAGTCCCCGTCAGGTACCCCCGAAAAGATCCCAGGAGTAACCCAAGGCTCAATGGAGGAGTCTGGGGACCATGGTATAAAGAAGAGAACAAAAGGAAGGCCCACAAAAACAAGGCCCAGAGAAAGAAAAGTAAGGCGAAAAAGGGAAAAGGAAGGAAAGTTCGTCCCTCCTCTTCAAATTGCCATGCAGGGGTTACTCGTGGCTGAGTTAAGAATGTCCCCACATTGGCTAAGCTTACCTCAGTTCTTACTCTTTCACCTGTCTGACAGGCACACCAGCAAAATTGGGGCTCAGAGATGTCACTGCCACATGGAGTCAGGTTGCTGGCATGTCGTGACACCTGGTCACCACAGGGAAAACTGTTCCAAAGGTGCTACCTCTTCAGGCCACCCCTGAAAAAGAACAGATTTGTGCATTGTCTTCCATCTTGATAAAACATACGCTTTCAATCCTGGTAAGGGTTGAGAGTCTGGAATGCTGAGTCGATAGACACTGACAAGGTAGCATGATTAAAAGCAACTTTTAATATAGTCAGAAGTGTGTCATCTCAAATGCTTTAAAAAAAATATATATATCATAAGTGAAATTTTTGTATCTCTGTCATACACAACTTGGGTTATTACATTAATTCTATGCCGTATATCATTTCCTCTCCTGTGAGAATAACCTGTTTCTTTCACATGTCAGCAGCATGATTCTCAACTTACCATGTTTGATGGGATACCAAAGGAGGATCTTTGAGCACACTGCCCCAAAATGAATGTAACTATCCTTTAAACACTTTAATAGAGTAGCGGTTCAATATAAACTATGTAATTTATTTTTGCACAAGAAATATTTTTGTCTCCATAAAACTTATGCAAATGACATTATTTTATTTCCTAAATATCTTTAGAATAATTTTATTTCATTTCTTCTAGATTACCAATCACTGTAATATCATCAATTACTGTAATATGATGCAAAGCCATAGAATATAACAAGGGAATTATTCAGAGTAAAGGCTATCATCATGATGGTTCAATTATTTTTGTGAATGTGATCAAATGAATATTGTTCTTAGAAATCACTTTGAAAATT